>NW_019170487.1:95723-171995 GCF_001890805.1 Aspergillus glaucus CBS 516.65 | reverse complement strand
TGCAAAGTGTGAAGACCCAAAAATCATTCAAGAGTGGTTTAATTGTGTGCAACATACAATACTTCAATATGGCATCAACCCTGATGATATCTACAACTTTGATGAGACTGGCTTTGCAATGGGTTTAACTGCTACTGCAAAGGTAGTAACAAGGTCTGAATACTATGGTCAGCGATCACTTTTACAACCTGGAAATCATGAATGGGTTACATCAATTGAATGTACAAATGCCTTGGGGTGGGCCTTGCCTCCATGCATTATTTTCAAAGGCAAGGTCTTTATTGAGGGTTGGTTTAAAAACCTCCCAGGTGATTGGCACTTTGAAGTCAGCCCAAATGGCTGGACTTCTGATGAAATTGGACTTTGGTGGCTTCAAAAGCTCTTTATTCCATCAACAATTACTCGCACAAAAGGGAAATATCAACTTTTAATCCTTGACGGCCATGGTAGTCATTTGACCCCAAAATTTGATGAAATTTGCAGTCAAAATGATATCATCCCAATTTGTATGCCTGCACATTCATCCCATCTTTTACAGCCACTTGATATTGGCTGTTTTGCAGTGTTAAAGTGATCATATGGTCAGCTTGTTGAAACCAAAATGTGTCTTGGGATCAATCATATTGACAAATTAGACTTCCTTGAGGCCTACCCACATGCACGAATTGAAGCTTTCAAACCTGATACTATCAAAAATAGCTTCACAGCAGCTGGCTTAGTGCCTTTGGATCCTGATCAGGTGCTTTCAAAGCTCAATGTTCGGCTTTGTACGCCAACTCCCCCTGGAAGCCAGGGTAGTGATTGGGAGCCAAAAACACCTTTGAACCACATGCAATTACAAAAGCAATCCTCATCAATTAAAGGATTGCTCCGTGCAAGATCAAGAAGCCCACCAAGTCCGCTTAAGAATGCAATAAATCAGATTCTTAAAGCATGCCAAATTGGCATGCAATCAGCTGCTATTCTTGAGAAAGAAGTAAGTGAATTACGTGCTTTGAATGTAAAGCAGAAGCAGAAGCGTACACGGTCTAAAAGGCAGATACCCCATGAAGGTGGCCTTTCAGTTCAGGAGGCTGTTGAGCTAATTGAGGCCTCAATTGAGGGCCCGATAGCTCCAGCACCCCCCCAGCCAAGACAGCCTTCACCACCTTTACAGCCACGTACGCGGCCTCCGCGGGGATGTGGAATATGCAGGACCCCAGGACATAGAAGAGAGACATGTCCAGATAGACCTAATTAGGTAGTTTTTTTAATTTACTGGCGTTTTGGTTGAAATAATTGCATTTAAATACTATACATGGGGAGCGGGTGTCCAGCTCGCTTACGTGTCCAGCTCGCTTACCGATTACGTTATTCGGTAAGCGAGCGGGCCATGCAAGCCAGCGGGCTACCTCTGTATTGCATATAAAATGGCACTTTTTCAGACCTCAATATCTCAACCATCATTACAGATATACTACTCCATTTAACGATGTGACGGTTAGCAGGCGGCCGTTTTAGGAGTCCTGCTAACAAACTCTCGTCTTGGCATCAGATGAGCGTATTCCCACGGCCACAGGCTTTCCCTCCACGCCAGGCCACGAGTGTCATGTCCCTTGACGCTAGTTTCAAATGTACCTTTTGTTACTCTTTGCTCGACATCACCTACCTAGACGCTCTCGCTGCAGTCGCTGCGGAGGGGAGCCGTTTTTGGCTCCCCCCTCAACCATCATGTTCTCTCCAGTTATAAGTCCCATTGTGCCAACCGTGTCCTTCCCGGCTTCCATCCTTCCTCCCATGAGCATCTCTCACAGCGCTTCCCGTCCTTTCAAAGCCCGTCCTCGTCCATGAAACCGCTATTATCCTCACCTTCTTTATCTCCTACTTCAGGCTTTCCCTTGTTTGTCAGTTCTCCGCGGGCTGTGTCAACCATGGCACCTCACTCCTGACTGGTTGGATCTGATGACAAAGAGAATCAAACTGATGCCAGCTCCAACCTACTGAGATCCTTTCAGACAATGGATCTGATAGTGACTCCACCAGCGACCTGGAACTTGATAGTGAGGATTTGGATGATGAAAATTGTCACGGGCTTGGACCAGTAGATAATAACGAATTGATATTCCTATCTAAACTAGTGTAGCCATCGACGAAAATATCGAATCTGAAGAAGAGAAGAGAAGAGAAAATCTATATAGATAATGAAGGGTTTTTTATAGGGGTTGTTGACGACATGGCTGCTTGTTCGAGTAGCGGCATTTGGATGTATCAACCGTTGCTGCAGTGTCATATAGGAGCCGTCACATATGAGCCATCACACGTGGCATAGAACCAAATATTCTATAATTCACGATAGCCGCATCGTATTGGAATCCAATAACGGCGTAACTGGAGTGTCTAGTATGGATGATGGATGGAATCGCAGATCATATCATTCTAAAAGCATTATTCCAAGTCTTTCACATGATTGAGACAGTCAATATACCGATCCAAGTAATTTTTTCTTCCGGCCACACTCCAGGTCCGTTTAGATCAGTATCTATATTTTCATCTCGATCTCTGTTGCAGCACCGTCTTTATCCCAGAAATGCACCATGCGCGAAACTAGTGTCAGGCATTGGGATGATGGACAGACGCTTAAGGGCTCTGACTGCTTTGTCACCGAGCTGATGTCTGGCCTTACGCTGGGCCTCGTCTAGTTCCAGTTCCTTTTTCCCAGCAAGGGCCTTTAATTGCGATCAGTGTCTATTCATAAACGGGGCCTTGTATTTGACTCACCAAATCATTCTCCCAGTGCTGGAGCATAGTGCTTAATATGTGTGGTTTTCCAAGTGCCTCTGGTGTCTTGTCAAGGTAGGCCGCAAATAAATTCCACTCTTCTGAATCTCCAGGCCCATCGCTCTCATAAGGTGCTCGGTGAGATGAAAGAATGTTGTACTCAAACCATTCCATGCATTCTGGCATCTCCTGGTTCTGGTATCCTGCAGACCCCGCCTTACGCAATAACGCATCAAAGTCTGGGCTCAAACGATCTTTCGATTCATCGTATACTCCGTCGCGTTTGTCCATCCACCTCCCGAGGGTTACTTTCCATTCCGAGACTAGCCGCTCTACTCCGCCAGGCACGAGGTAATTGCCATCCAAAATACTGCCCGCTTTGAGACCTCTCAGCTTCCAGTTGTGCCGGGTCAACGGTTGAATTCGATCAAGGAAATCTGCCTGGGAAAAATCGGCTATTTTCTCAAAACACTGTATATGGTAAAAGTCTAAATGTGAGGCATTATTGTCATGTTTTGAAAAACAAAATAAGCGGCGCTGGTCATTTGTGACTCACCAGCTGACGATCTGTACCATTGGCCGAAACCCATTGCAGGATTTAATGCGAGACGTAATTCTCTGGGCCATATGTTATTGCCGCATATGGGAAGCTTGCATTTGGCTCCCCTGGGAGAATTAGGTGCCATCTCAATGAAGAACAAAGGTTGGAATTTGGGCGGATCAGATGGACCACCGGGCTCTGGGCTGAGTCCCAGATGCTGACGGAGTCGTTTTATCTCGTTCTCTAAGATATAATCATTTTGTCCACTCTCATCGTCGTGAGATGCTCTGACAACCTCGGTGCTGTACATGGCAGACTGCGTAAGGGTGAAATGACGAAAGGCACGGGAGTTGATATGTTGCTTAGAAACAGTCAATCTCGAGAATCAATTCATTCAGCGACTTACTGTACAAGGAGAAACAAACAGCTCGAGGGATATTTAAGGATGGGCAAGAGCGAAAAGTAAAAAAGCTTATGTACGCAGGCAGAAGCGAGTAGCCGATTATTAATCTACAACAATGATGCAATTTTCCCATGTGGAAAGGCGGACTTGGCTTTGTCAAAGGATTGCTGAGAAAGTTGGTCTGGCTAAGAAAGCTCGCTTAAAAGCAAGCGCGTTTGGTCGGCATGCCCTACTTCTTGAACGTGAGTGGATGGATTGATTGGTAACTTGTTTACATCGGGTACGGCTCGCTGAGGGCCGAGCCTTGCTGACCACTTCCCGGGTAATATTATCAGTAACCTCAATCAGAGGGGCGGACACAGGTAATGCATCAAAATGATACTGCAAGTGATATCCTTAATTTCATTGGAAAAGAGTGCACAGTCTCGGAAATAAGGAACAAGAACTTCTTTCCCTTATATGGGCGACAGACCCTTTCTTTATACGTGTTAATAGACCTTATCATATCAGTCTCATGTGACTGCGGGGAGTCAAGGCTGAAGCGGGGGCCTCGGATCAAAAGGTTCAAAGGGGAAATGTCGATTATTCCGGACTAAACGAGGTCTCGCCAAGTAGTATTGCCGGCCAATGACTGATAAGCCAATAATAACGGGTAGTTAACCGTTCTATGTTAGCCACGACATGAAGGCGCTTGGATATCGGTCCCCCCTCTTTTGGGGATGAAGGATGGAGGCATTATTGAGTTATCATAAGCCAGCCTGTCTATAACCAAGACTTCGTGATTGGACAGGTTCTTGAACGAATCATTTACGTCGCTATCTCGAAGACTAGCTAAAGTCATATGTGGTTGATCTTTGTTCTTGGCATGGAGTCAGGCGCCAGGCGCTCATAGCCTATACACCCTGCCCTCAAACGGCTCAAACGCAGCCCCAGAATGGTCGTCGTGGGTGTGCACAAGCAGCTCGGCATTCTTGGGAGTGGCCACTGGCGGCTTGTCCGCCTCAGTGGAGAGGTTAATAAACACGACCACCTTGTCAGACTCAGTTGTCTTTTGGTATACCAGGAAATGCTCGCTCTCCCAATCGAGGAACTCGAATTCACCGTACACGAATGAGTCCTTCTGCTCCTTGTGCAGACGCAGCATCTTCACCCAGAAGCTTTATACGCTCTTCGGGTCGTCCCTTTGATCCGCAAGGTTGATGTCGAGGTTGGCTCGCGAAGTCCAGGTAGTCTTGTTGACAGAGAACGCGTTTCCACTGCCATCCCAGTTGAAGGGCGTGCGTGCGTTGTCTCGCGCCATCAGGGCAAGGTTCGCGAGAGCCTCGCTGGAGCTGACTCCGTTCAGCGTTGCGTTGTTGTAGTAGGCGATGGAGTTGAGGTCTCGGTAGTCGGAGATGTTCCGTGCGTCAGGCACGTTGACCATGCCAGTTTCCTGGCCCTGGTAGACGAATAGGGTGCCGGAGAGCGTCGTCAGGAGTACGGAGAGTGCTTTACCGCTCTGGACGTGGTATTTGGGTGCATCGTTTGCGAATCTGTTGATCGAGCGCGGGAGATCGTGGTTCTCGCAAAACTTTTGATTTAAAGCGGTTTCTCAGAGGCTTTACATTTGCCAGTATCACCCTGCCATCACATTGGTTTTTGAATAAGTATTTCTCTTCCTTTCAACCAGCTGTTATCTACCCATCCACTAACGTGGAAATAAACAGTAATCAAGTAAGTACTTGGACAAAGGTCTTAATGCAGACCCATTTCGAGGTAATTCGCCCATCGACTATTAACTGACCCATGAGACACTTGCCATTGCTGCTATCATTGATGTTCCCTCCTTGATCCACCGTTACTTTTATCCTCCAATGACCAAGAGGAATCATATCGCATGGACTCCCTATGAGGAGAAAGACCTCATTTCCTGGGTAAAGCGCCATCCTGAGCTGTCATGGGAGGCCAGGGCTGAGAGATATTCGTTGGAACCTGGCCACCATGAACTAACTGCAGAATCTATGCATTCCAAGCATCGCCAGCTATGCCGAGGTATCCATCGGTACTGTCAAATTCATAATGGCTTCCCAGACCAGCAGGTTTCTATCCAGCAGGTACGGTGCCAAAAATGGAGGCATGTGGGCCACAACACAGATCAGGCTATTCCCCCTCCTCCAACCCCCACGCTGCAAGCCCGGGGCAGTAGGATGCAGGCTGTTGCCCAACAAATACAACAACGCCGTTGAATGCGTCGAGTACAGTTTTACCATTGAAAAGGTGTTATTCTTGTGAAGAGTTTCTTGCTTTTAGAAAAGAAACATTCTCTCTGTGCGAATGAGATTGGATATTTCCTTAGTGGCTGCTCTTGCTCATCAACTTGGCTTTTTAACTGATGAAATAAACATCCTCCGAGCCCAGGACTTCAATCGTGTCGATTCAGATCAAATGTTGCGAACATGAAAACAACTCCTCAGTGGCGACCCCCCCCCCCCCTACCTTCTGAGCGAGTTCCCGCACTGCGGAAAACTCGAATCTTATATTCAACTTCACGCGGAATTGATTGATACTACTTTCAACGACGTCCTCCCCAGTTGTCGCTGACAATGGGGGGTGCAAAGAAGAAAGGGGTGGTCAGAGCTGCATCTCCATGGCCCAACTGCTCATACAATCATAAAGACCACAACAAAAGCGCCCATGCAGCTGCCATCCTCACAGAAACAGCAGAGCTGAAGCAAATTGCTGACTGGACCCAGGGGCTACCCCCCTGGGATCTATTCATCTGGTTTATGAGTTCAGTCAAAGATCTTGCAGCAAAGGTGCATGACCATGCCAGCAACAATGGCAGTGAAAACCATGATGGCCAGAAAGAAGTACTTCAACAGATCCAAGATATGTTTGATAAGCAGACAGAGGAGATGAAAGCTCTACAGTACTTAATGCAGTCTCTGAAAGCAACCAATAGCCCCCCAGCATCTAATCCCTCCAGCCATGCAAACTCTTATCAGGATGTGGCTCTAGCAAGTCACCTGATGTCAACAAAGTCTTCTTTGGTCTTGAACTGGATGCAGGGCAATACCAATGGATCCATTGGTACAAACAGAACACTAAGCACCTCTCCAAGCAGCCAAGCAACCCCATTTCCACTGAAAACAGACCTGGAGATCCATATCTGAGGTACAGACCACCAGATCGTCGACCTGTTGTGCCACCAGAAGGAGGCCAAGGTTGTGGAGCAGGCAAACTGGGGACTCCTAGAAGGACTAACTCAGCTCCCTTTTCCCTGTGATAGCAGCCTCTGCATGTGATTTGCTGTTAACTACTATGCTCGGAAGGATGTCATAGGCAATATTCGAAGTGAATAGAGGAAGAACTCTGATTGAGAAAACTATCTATCGTAAGGCCTATTTATACGCAATAACGAGTAATTGCTAATCTATAGTCGATGGATGCTGGCTGCATATCCGTAGCCCTCGAGCCTATCATCGTCTAGTCGTCTCAGTCCATGCATATATCCATGCAGCAGTAAGTCGTACGTTCCGCGTAGGCAGGAGGCCCAAGGTCCGATTGGTCAATTGGAGCGGCCAACATATCAGATGTTTCGGCATATACGGAAGTCAACATTTGCTACACAGATTATTTTAATGGTCTGAATGTATACTAAATTGTTACCGCGGAATGACTATTTAGGCCCGATTTTCCAAATTTCAGTAGAAGCCAGCAGCCCTCAAAGACTTCCACGAACTCCCCACATCAAGAGGTCCCCAGGCAATATAGTCACCGGGCAAATCGACGAGAACATACCGTGTACCAGAGAAGTAGTACGCCTCCCGTTTCTGCTTTCCTGGTTTGAACACGACCGCATCAATCTTCTTAAACTTGGCTTTTTCCAGGGCTTTGAAGCGCGAGGGAATTTCGCCCCAATCCAAGGTTTTGTTCTGGTAAACATCGATTAAGGCGTATTTGTCTTTACGGAAGAAACAAACGACGTTTTCATAGCTGCTTCCCATAAATGCAAAAGACATTGTAGCATCGACAGTGTCGAAACCAGCGTCTTTAAGACCACTCCATGCGTTGTGGAAATTGAATACAACGCTACCAGGATTAAGCTGGCCAGTTATGAGGTTGACTCTCGCGCATCGAGACTCGCAGAAGAAGTATGCTTCATTAGGATTCCCTGGAGTGGTGAATGCAGCATTGACTGGGGCAAAGCCAACCTGGTAAAGACCAGGCCACATGCCCCAAATGTCCGTCACATTGGTGTAGGTGGTGTCTGTGTATGGATTGACGCGAGTGTACTGTTTGTTATTGAAAAAGTAAATATCATCGCTTGAGGGAACTGGGACAGCTGCTTTGACGGAGCTTGCAAATCCTAGAATTCCCTTTACTCGATCTAGAGGATCGACGTTGGCTGGGATAGTTGAGTACAGAACCATTCCATTCTTCTGGAAGTCCTTGATGACCTGCTGGCCACCATGTTCCAAGCCAATCCACTCAACGAATTCGTTGGCTCTTTCCTTATTATTTGCAAGCTTGCCAACCAAAACGTGAGCTGGGTTTAGAAGAGGGTCGTTTTCGTCATCTTTCCCTTCGGCCTAGGTTTGGGTGTTAGTGTATGCTGTTGTCAAAGGGTTTAATTTGGGGGTTGTTTTACAAAGACTCTGAGCTTATCTCTGGTTTCATCATCGACCGCCAAATACGTTCCCTTGTCTGTGATAGTGTATTCACCCTTATTGGCCGCCTCCTGGATAGCTTCGAAGGGGAATTTAGAGGACATATGATACCACGCGTTTGGGGTGTCAGCCCATGGCACCTGGCCAATACTGGCCCATAACAAGGACTCTACAATGTTTCCAGCAGACTTGTCATACCTTCATGGTAAGTGTTAGTAGAATTCTTTTTTCTTTCAGAGAAGAAAAACAAGAGGGATCATACCGTGACAAGAATTTAATGGGCCTCGGAGAATGCTTCATCTTTTCCATTGCTCTGAACAACCTGGTCAACAGAGAGTAGATAGTGGACTGGTCATTCTCTGGAAGCTCTGCAGGATTGTCCGTGGGGCCTAGTTATACATGTCAATTAACAGTCTCGACTTAAGGCCAAATGAGCAACATACCGACAAGCATCCAATGATCCCGCCATGCATACGCAACTCGATCAATGACACCGTCATCCCACGCGGTTTGTTCAGCTACAGCATGGTACGTGATACCAACGTCCGCGACTTGGTTGCCCAGATTCTCAATCGAAAAGGTTGTGTCAGACTTGTACCATTCAACAAGGAAAGGCTGGACTCCTTTGAAGTCAACACAACTGTTGGCAAATACGTTAGCATTCAAAGGCTCCATATTATATCTGAGGCAACCTACAATTGGATAAACGCCTTGGCCAACGCCTCCAATAGACCAGACTGACCAGATCCGCCAGTAGCTATACGGAGATCAACCGGCCCGGGAGGGACGCCGTAAACAGCGGAGGGTGCGACAGTCATTTCTCGAATTTACAATGCTTGAAATGGATATTTCGGCAGAGTATTTGATTTAAATTCCCCCGGAGGCTGGAGAGTTTTTTGGCCATTTTATAGGATAATTTCATCTTGGGCCGAATATCGTCAACAATATGGCTGGCTGAACTTACGTGTATGAATGCGATGACGATCTGTCTGGACAACGCATACTCTGTACATGATCCAGGTAGACGAGAGTATGATATGATGCGGAGTTCCACGTCAATTACTTGATGTAGTCCAATAATGTTATGAATATCGGAGTGGGGTAGTCAATTCAGAGCTGAGATTATGCAGAAGAATTACACATCCCATACACTGCAGCGACGCATGCGATGGGCCACCAGCCCAGACCATGACCCTTTAACATCGCCATTAGAACGATGGGAGCGACGAACCGCAATTTCTCAGGACAAGCTGGAGATTATACATCCACATGTGACCTCGCCTTGGTGGTCAGGTCTGAAATCCCATGTAGCAGAAGCTCGGGAAGCTGCTCTAGCAGCTCACAATGCCACCTTACACAGCGGAGCCAACATTGTCGCGTACACAGATGGCAGTTTGACAGAACAGGGAGTTGGAGCAGCAGCAGTTTCACCTCTGGGGCACCAGGCTGTCTGCATTGGCTCCCCAGCTACCCACACAGTATATGCAGCGGAATTACAGGGCATAAAAATGGCGCTTATCCAAATACACAACACAGGTGGACTAGCATCACAATGTTCCCATCAGACCTATATGGCAATTATCTTTACAGACAACCTGGCGGCAATACAAGCATGCTCAGCTCCAGGAAGGTCTTCTGGCCAATATATCCTGAGTGAAATTACATGCACTGCATCTCAACTACAGGAATGTGGCTGGGATATATGACTGTATTGGCTCCCAGGTTATGAAGGCATCTACAGTAATGAGTGTGCTGATGCTCTTGCAAAAGAAGCTGCTAATTCCCCAGCACCCAATGGCGCAGAAGAGCTCACTCTCATGGCCAGCACTTGAAGAAGCCTCTGCATAGAAGCAACCAGTGCATGGAAGACTGAATGGGCTGCTTCTGTTAGGGGTTGAACTTGAGTTGTCTTAACTAAAAGCTACCCTTTATCGTACAAGAAGGAATCGTTGAAGAAGAAACAGACGGAGCAGAAGCGAAGGCAGTCTTTTATGGACATCCGGGGATGACACTCTTTCCTTGGAAGTCAGGAGTCGTATGAAGGAGTCACCGCTAGTCCTTGTATGCAGAGGGTTCGTATGAAGGTCGTCAATAATTGATTCAGAACCCTTGCAGGTTGCGTTCCGTGCTGGCCTTGGCCGAACCTGTCATCTTTTGGGTTCGTACGAGAACCCCATAACAGCTTCCACCCATGGGAGCTCTCTCCGTCGCTTATGGAAAGAGCCTTCAAAAGCACCAATGTGACTATACCAAGGCCTTCAGAGAGCCACTACATCAGTTCTCATTCAAATGCAAACTGGAAAGATTGTGCTGGCTGGTTATCTTGGTACCTTCAAAGCTATGGAATCGACTGAATGCGCCTGTGGATGCAGCCTTCAAGACATACACCATATTCTCCTCCACTGTACCAACCAGGCAGGACCACAGACACGCCATCTTACACAGGGGTCAAGGCAGGAGCTGGATTACTGAGCTTACCTAACTCAGCCAGACCTGGTACCAAAGGCGGTATGATTCATGCTTGAGACAGGTCTTCTAAGCCAGTTCCAGGCTCTACCAACCACATACTGAGTCACAACAACAGACACGAAGCAACTGGCAGCATAGTGCAGCTGAGGTTACACGCTTGCAGAAGTAGGGAAGGAAACAAGATAGTATCCAACAGGCCCATGGACCTTCATGGCCATGGGAACAGCAGTACAAAAACAGTAGCACGGGACATACAACACGCGGAATAACATTATCAGGATCTATGTAGAAAGGCGATGATGTACATAGCGATTACCACTACGGCGGCTTACCCGGCCGCCCCGCAGGACCTGCCGCCACCCGGCCTATAGGGTTGACAGATGCGTGTAGTCCACACTGATCATCACACTATGAGGTGGCAATTTCACCTGTCATCTCGCTTACCGGCTATCCACTAAACTAGAATTATGTAGTTAGCTGGTTGGTTGATTAGCTACCTAACTATGGGGCATGAGGAACCCGGAAGTACTCTGTACATACTCAGGTAGATGATATCGGGACCCAGAGTACTGATGAGTGGATGAGTAACTATTCTGACACCCCATCTTAGCATTCTAGCCAAAATGTGAACCTTAATTTTGACATGTGCATAGGACTCCGTGCATAACTGTATTTATTTTTTTATTTTTATTTATTTTTTTTTTAAAAAAAAACTCTGAGATGCTGGGCTTATATAAAAAGTGATGTATAATTACGAGCAAAGTTCCTCCGTTCCTCCAAGCTTTACCGAGTGGAGACTTGTGGCAATCACTAACTTTGGTTGTGCTTTATCAACTCCCCGAGGATTGCCCATCTGCCATATTATTGGCGCTCCCCGCATCGAATCTCCAACCCTAATCCGATCCAATTTTTGTGCAAATTTTCCCCTGTGGTTTTTCTGGCTCTTCTTCCTTTAACCCACCGACTATCTTTTTACACCTTTCTGTTCATTTTCATTTTCATTTTTTTTGCTTTTTCTACGATTTTTAAGGCGTTACTGTTCAAGTCTATCCCTTCTCTTTCTGGCGGCCGTAGCTAGTCCCCACAATTCCTCGTATTGGGTTCTCTCGGGCTATTCATTCATATCTTTCAATCCTTTTCACTCTTTAGCTCGTTTCCAGCATGTCAAGTCCCGCAAACGAAAAGGCCGACCCCAAGCTCCACGATCAGAACAGTTTGAACGATAGCTCCCCTACGACCGACGACGACCACCAGGTTCACGATAGCTCAGATATTAGTCATGGACCTTATTTGAAAGCCAAGACCCCCGACGACCATGATGCCTCGTCACTACGTTCTCGGTATAGCACCAGGGAAACGAACACGCGCCTGGAAGATGACCTTGCCGTGATGGAAGCGGAGCGCGTGGTATCGCAGTCCACTCATGATGCCCAGAGCAAAAAAAGTCGCGATCACCACTCTACTCGTTCCCGCCGATCTGACGTGGACGAGTTCGACGAGGCAACAAATCCATTACACGAGCGCGCCGCCCTCTACCAACCACCAGAGAAACCTACCACCAAAGTTGCCCGTTTTGTCAAAAAGCTCCACGAATCAAGCTTTGTCGTTCGCTATCTCACCTACATTGTGCCATTGGTCGTGATATTGTTGGTCCCACTGTTGGTGGGTGCGCTGGCTTTTCCGGAGGCCAATGTGGGTGGTGTTTCGCTGCTCTGGTTTTCGGTTTGGTTGGAAATCCTCTGGCTAACTGCTTGGGCGGGAAGAGTATGTGTGACCGTTCTATTCCAATATCCGACCAAAAAAAAAAAAGTTTGATGCATGTGAGCTAACATCATATCTATCATTGCTAGATTGTCGCGAAGTGCCTTCCGTTCCCCGTGAGCATACTTGCCAGTATCTTCACCAACAACGCGAAAAAATGGCGAGACGTAGCCAAGCAGTTGGAGCTCCCCGGGACCTTCTTTTTCTGGTTTCTGGGTGTCGAGATTTCTTTCCTCCCCACGATGAAAAATCACCATGTGGACGGCAACAAGGACACACGCGGCTGGGAAAACACGGTCAACAAGATTATCATTTCAATCTTTGTATGGACGATTCTGAATCTCATCGAGAAGTTCCTTGTCCAATTGATTGCTATGAGCTACCATTCGCGAACTTATTCCGACCGGATTGAGATCAACAAGTTTCAAATTGGCGCCCTGGCCAAAATGTATGGCTTCTCTCGAACAAAGTTCGCCGATGAGAAGGACTACTCTGGAGACCAGCAAGGCCAAAGCACCAATGGCTCGCATTTTATGAAGCCTTTGCAATATGCTGGTAAAGCACAGAAGGTGGCCAAAGGTGCTCTAAATAAGGTTGGCGATATGGCAGGCACAGTTGCTGCTGACTTCACCGGCCGCAAAGCCACTAACCGTAATGATCCTCATCAAGTTGTCCTCGCCTTGTTGCGGACGGTCCCAGGCTCTCAGGGTCTGGCTCGTCGACTCTATCGGACCTATAAGCGTGATGAATTTGACACTATCCTCCCTAACGACCTAAAAGTGACTTTTGAGGATAATGAAGAAGCCGAGACTGTCTTTGCAATGCTTGACAAGGATTTGAATGGGGATCTTTCCATGGACGAGTTGGAAGCGGTCTTGGTGGAGATTGGTCGTGAACGAAAGGCGATTACTTCCTCTCTGAAAGATCTTGACTCTGTGGTGTCAAGGCTTGGTAATGCCCTGGATGTCTTTGTTTTAATTATTACCCTGATGGTTTTCCTGTCATTGATCTCCACCTCTGCATCTGGTGTACTTACCTCTGCGGGCTCTACCATTCTTGCTCTATCTTGGCTCTTCTCTACTACAGCA
Source organism: Aspergillus glaucus CBS 516.65 (assembly GCF_001890805.1). NCBI lineage: Eukaryota > Fungi > Ascomycota > Eurotiomycetes > Eurotiales > Aspergillaceae > Aspergillus > Aspergillus glaucus. The sequence continues at coordinate 158,327 of NW_019170487.1, read as the reverse complement.
GTCGAGTTCCTTCAGTCAGTTATCTTTGTGTTTGTCAAGCATCCGTTTGATGTCGGTGACCGTATAACAGTCTATGGTAATACTGGGGCTGCTGGTCTTGGGGATGACTATTTTGTGAAACAGATTTCCCTGCTGTACACAGAGTTCAAGAAGATGGAGGGTCATATTGTGCAAGCCCCTAATTCTTACTTGAGCTCACTTTTCATCCTTAACCACCGCCGCTCTGGTGCCCTCGCGGAAGCAGTTCCCATTGTGATCAAGTATGGCACAACAATTGATCAGGTTGAAGCTTTCCGCCTGCGCTTGCTGGAGTTTGTATCTAGCGAACGCCGCGATTTCCAGTCCAACATCCTCACTGAAATGCGGGAAGTGACAAATAACTTCTCGGTGACTCTCAATGTCGTCTTCTTCTATAAATCCAGCTGGCAAAATGAAGGCCTTCGCCTGCAACGGCGCAACAAGTTCATATGCATGCTCATGGTGGTTCTGCAAGAAGTCGGTATCCAGGGACCACACATGAACTGGCCCGGTGCTCGTCTCGACATCCCCTTTCATCTTGCAGGTCTCTCGCCATTCCTGTCTGGCTCAACAGCCGGCCACCCTCCTCCTGCGGATCCCTCCACCGAAAATGACCTTCCTAAGAAGAACACCGAGGACAGTGGCGACGGAGCTGCACGCCATCCCTCCATCCTCCGTAAAGGCATGGACACAGCTGCCGCGCAAGCTCGGGGCGACAGCAAGCCGTCTCGCAAGCACGTGGACTTTTCGCTCGGTATGCAAAATCTTTCTTCTGCAGACATGATGGGAGACGTGTTTGATGAGCGGACGAACCGCACCGAAGATCTTCTTCGCCGGGCGGCGGCTGTAAAAGAAGATCAAGAGGAAAGGGAATGGAGTGAGCGACACAGCCAGAGCCAGAGCCGCAGCTCGTCCATTCAACATCCTTCTCAATCCGACGCGGGCGAAGGTCGACGTTCGATCGAGTCTCAACATAGCCGCTTGTCCTCTGCTAGCCACCGTCGATTCTTCCGCCATAGGAACAACGCGCGTTCTCAGAATGATCCTGATGTGGAAGGAGGGTATGACCATAACACGCAGCTTACCACTGCGCCCACCGCCCCGGACCACCGGGATCATCATTAACACTAATATTTGTCCCTTGAATGTTCTTTTTTGTATACTAGATGTACTTTATTTTCTATTCAATTGATCCCTATACTGCTGATATCTCGTTGGAACCAATTCATACGACGCAGTCGAGTAAGATAAATTCAACGTCACCTTATCCAGAGGGTCTCCCTTTCCTGCAGCTTCTTTGAATGATCTGGCCCCCATTTTAAGGAAGAATAATTTCATCTGAGGCACCACCCATTTAAAGTTCGAGCCGCCGATTTTCTCGACTGGGACCGACCTTATCGCGACGGCATATGAAACTTCTCGGTTGACATCGATGCTCGCATTTCTCAATGAGGCCGCGACTTAAGTCAGCAGTCTACTCCCTGATCACTCTGGACACGTACCGCTCTGCTCTGGATACGCTACGGGCTGCTCAGGGCTGCTCAGGGAGCAAAAAGTGGTGGGAACTCGATTGAAAGGCTTCCGCAGAAAACATTTACAGTAGTCGGCCTGATTAGCGGAGCCGACAGTCTCATATAGGACACCGTAGCCATGCGCAATGGCGTAGGCAATATTTCCTTCCCACCTCTTTAGCAAATTCAGGACTAATAGGCTTGGGTCTCCAGTAAAATCATGCAGGATGACAGGAGATGGGATATATGGTGTATAGATATACCTACGCTTGCCTTCTCTGGTGGTCCATCGAATCCTCTTTCCGACTTCCTCCTGGCCAACTCCGCTCTTCACCTAAAGCATCTCAGCCCACACGACAAGTCAGTGGCTTTCGCATCATCTTATTATCTTGACTTAGGACCAGCAAAATTCAATGAGGTACTTCCGAAGCTCAGCGAGGAGAATTCTCCTCTAATATTCGCTTCGAGCATACTGATCGCTCTTCATATACTGCACTCTCGCCAAGAAAATCAATTTGCAGTCCGTTACTCGGTCCCCAGTCACTGGTTTCGCGCTTTGCAAGGTATTGAAAGTATCACAACCATCGCACGATCATGGCTACGAAAGACAAGATTTGCACCGCTCTTGCTAGATAACCAGTGTCTATTATCCCCTTGGGCCATGAAAACGGACTTTTTTTTTGCACCTCTCTTAACAGGGGTCAATAGCGATCCATTAGACCCTGAAATAGTTGCAACTTATTAAGGTTACCGTGGGCTACCTTAACTGGCTATATGACTCCTACCTAGCAGGACATCAGAGCTGTTTCGTACAAAAAAACATTATCGGCTTCCCAGCTATTATTTCGGCAAAATTTATCGATCTCCTAGAAGCTCATGATCCGCGGTATTTAGTCATTACCGCGCATTTTTTTGCACTGATTACATTTGTGGATGATGTTTGGTGGTTGCAGGGTGTTGCGGTAAGGGAAATACTGGGTATTTTTCCCCTCGTCCCTGAGGAATGGCAGTGGATGATGGAGTGGCCACTTATTCGGATCAAGAGTGATTGTCGGAGTGTTACTGTGCCGAGCTTTGTCAACCAGTGAGAGGATATCCACAATCCATTGGATAATACGACATCAGGTCTCCCAAAGTAGATTTTCTCTTATATTTAACAGCGCAGCCCTAAAATAGAGGGTTTTACCTCTCCCGCGAGACCTTTGCTAGAGGGACGTTTATTACATTACTTGCTGCCAATTGAGTGGGGCCGACTTGATCCTAGACGATCGATGGCAGTCCCTTCTGCTTTCCTCCCAATTTTGAGAAATCTTACCCAAACTTTATCATCTTTTAAGACCAATGAATTGCGGACTTCTCGTTGACTACCTAGTAATAGAGGCCTCCGTGCACTTGCCGCTAACAGGCAAAGTAGGATGATATGTAGGCGCATGAGTATTGTGTTCCCGACACTTGAGTGACCTGTCTTGTTAAGGCTGGAATAGCTGCCTTTAAATTATTGATTTTCTGATAAGTTATGAGATGAAGATGGATAGTGGTGTCACGGAGCTCAGCCAGGATAATGGAACATCAACTCATGTGCTCTACCTAGGTAGCTATCGACGAGAATAATCAACATGAGGAAAGAAGACGGTGGCCGAGAGTTCATGCACATCCAGCTGCTCACAATAGCCCGTCGTTCGTTGGAAGCTAATTTTCTGTGGCTTCCCGTCCACGAGAATCGAGCCCGTAATTTCTCCGGAGTCTTTGTGCTGGGCAAGAACATCGAGAAGGCTGAAACATACGATTGTCAGACGGGATAAAAAAAGAAAAAGAATAAATAAATAAACAACAAAAGAGAGGGGGGAAGGAGAGAAACGACTCACGTTATTTTGCCCGCTCCGGAGCAGCCCATCAAAGCAACCAGACTACCAGGCTTGACGAAGCCAAAGACCTGATTCAGAAGTTCAAAATTCTCAACCTTCACATGGTGGAGGGGCATTGTACGGCATATAGATGAACATGAGGGTATGTGCCTCCCAGATACCAGAGTCGAGCTTCGTCGCCAAATTACAGAGTGGGCAGAATTATCAGACAAATGCATCTTTTGGTTGAATGGTATGGCAAGAACAGAAAAGTCTACTATTGCCCGAACACTCGTACAATCCTTCAAAGAAAGGGTAACTGGGAGCCAGTTTCTTCTTTAAGAGGGGTGAAGCGGTGACACGGCAAAAAGACTTATGAGCGTTTCATCAAGTTTGAATCTGGGCCAACCGGTGGAATTGAAGCAGGCTGGTATTTTGGACAATGACCTTTTGTTTTTCACTTACTTGGTTTACTCAACCGAGTTCCAGCCTCATCTTTACAGTCTTTAATGCGGCATCATTATGTTGATATGGTCTGCATGCAACACTCAGTAGGGAATTCTCGCCTGAAGCAGCAACAAGAAGAGGTCATCAAGGGAATAATAGAGAAACGGGCAAGTCTGGGCAAGGTCAGCAAAGAAAGAACAAGGTGAAAGACAGGCATTTATGGCAATTAACCGGACAAGCTTGTGAGTGGAGACGGGCAAAGCAACCAGAGTCTCTATGAGGACTACATTTTTGGGGGACACTCTTTTCTTCGCTTCTTCATTTCATAGCAATCTCGATTCATTGCCAAGCTGACATCGAAAAGTACCGGGGAAATGAATGGGGCAAAAAAAAAAAAAAAAAAAAAAAAAAAAAAAAAAAAAAAAAAAAAAAGAAAAGAAAAGAAAAGAAAAGAAAGGTTGTCTGCACGGAATGAGATGGTGAGGCGTTCAGCAGTGCCGTGAGACACTTCACATGATTTCCATTTGCGATAACAAGAATGAACTATTCATTCTGTCTCGAATAAGCTAGTTTTGATGAAAGCTCGCGACTCTCAGTATGCAATGTGCTTCGGACAATTTGATGCCCAGGAATGTTTTGCCCGCTCTAGTTTTTTGGTGTTAGCAAAAGAAAAACGGGTTATTAAAAACATGGATCGAAGAAAGGAATTAATAAACGCGCAGGCACTATCCTGAGGGGTGGACATGTTCATCTGACGATCGCTGTCGAGCTACCATCACAGAATAAACAGCCCGTTGGGTGTAGACCTCATTTCTAATATGGGGCTAAGTGCTCAGGTGAGTACTCAGGGCATGCTAAGTGAGCGAGGGCCTGTGCTGGAAACTACTCAGTGAGCACGACCCTGAGCGCCCTCATTAAAGCGGCGGCTGTCTGAACAGGAAAGTTGAGGTGGTTCGAGAAATTCAGAGCCGTATGTGCCTATATGAATTGGATGTTCACGAGTGGGTGGGGCTTTCCTATTTATTCTGTGATGGTTGCTAAATCGTACCCCTAACAGCATCCTAAATTATCTTTTCGTCCTTCCCACTCGGAATTTATAGCATTGTTCAGTAGTACACTAGGACCTTAACCAAGACTCGCTGGACAGACTAGCGTGTGACCGAGGGCCACCGTACTATGTGTGGAGGGAGAGCCGGAGTCCGGAGGGCACGGGGCGATGGGGTGACTGACTATGATTCCGAGGAATTGTAAACCCGGTTCATATTAATACGCCAGTCACCGGGCCCCCACCCGCTCTCCTTGTTCTGGGTTGACATGACTCGAGGCCAATTCCAAGTATCTAATCCGATACATCATTCATGGGGAAGTAAGGTTCTCCCACCTACCTCGTATTTTACCCCGGACTATTAGCGCCGTCTTGGGTAGAAACTGATGGAGAGGCTGCGTGCAAACGGAAGGGCGCCCTGTCGCCCATGGACCCACAGTAGTGTATCACTATCTCATCCGACATCTCTGCAGGATTCGGTCTGTATGGGTCATGAGTCAGGCCGTTCCCGTCATGGCATCTCGGCTCGTGTCCAGATTGTCCAGCCTTGAGCAACCCCAGATTTTCTGGGGGTTCGGAGGCTAGCGAGTCCGGGGCCCCATGGGGTATTAACGATCACCAGACTATGTAACAGTCGACCATCATGGAGGGATGATGTCCCGGGGCTGGAATCCCGCTGGGAAACTAGTGAAGTATATAAAAGCCAAAGACCATAGGAACATGCAGCAAAAGGAAAGTGCCCAATGTGATATATCTTAATTAACATGTTAGAACTACAGGGCCGATCACTGCAGGTGGCCATTGCGGTTAGCGCAGGTAGCGCCTACCTGCTTTTTGGATACGACCAAGGGGTTTTGGGTGGCCTGGTGTCGCAGCCGAGCTTTTTATCCGCCATCGGTAATCCAAGCTCCCAATACTTGGGGACTATTGTGGCTCTGTTCAACATTGGCTGTCTTGGCGGGTGCTTGGTATCGGCCATCTTTGGTAACCAGCTGGGTCGAAAGAGAGTCATCATTCTGGGCTGTGTGATCATGACCATTGGCGGTGCCATCCAGGCTAGCACATACGGGGCGGGACAGCTGATTGCAGGTCGGATAATCTCAGGAATTGGAAATGGTATACATTCCAGCATTAATATTGGCTCTTCACTCACTAATAGAACAAAATTGTTTTGCAAAAAAAGGCATGAATACGTCGACGGTGCCCGTCTATATTTCTGAGACTTCCCGTAGTGCCGTGCGCGGGAGGTCTCTCGCCATCCAGATGTCGGTTGTGATTGTGAGAAACCCCTACTTGACTGCGCCAACATGAGGTTGCTGATAGTCACTCAGTTTGGCACCGTTGTTGCTTATTGGCTCGACTATGGCATGATTCGAAGCCAAATTGGCGAGGTACGCTCGTTTTCACTCGTGAGAATTATACCTCCTGACCATTCTTTGACCAGGTTGTCTGGCGGTTTCCTTTGGCCTTCCAGAACTTCTTTGCCTTACTGACCGTGTTCACCTTTCCCCTACTGCCAGAATCTCCTCGGTGAGTCATTCCCATATTTGGCTACGTACGATCAAAGCAGCTAGGCTTAACTATTTCAGATGGCTTTACTCGCATGGCCGCCAGCAAGATGCCATTCGCGCACTCTCGCAACTACTGGCCTTGCCAGAGGACCATCCAGACGTGCATGTCGTTGTGGCCAAGATGGAACAGGCCGTCTTGGTGGAACAAACCAACGAGTCAATATTCACCTTCCGGAGTATCTTTTGTGAGACAACGGATGTCAAAAACCCGCGTCGTTTGGTCTTGTGCTTTATGATACAGTTATTTCAGCAATTCACGGGGATCAATGTGATTGCATTTTACGGTGAGACCCACAAATGACTCCAAGTCAAAAGGGGAGGCAGGGGAAAGGCAACAAGTGCTGACAGGCCAGTCACCATCGTGCTCGAAACTAACGTCGGGCTTTCCCGAGAGCTGAGCAGCCTGGTAGCCGGATTCATCCAGATCGCGTTCTGGGTGGGAACCTTTGCACCGATTTTCCTAATTGACCGACTGGGTCGCAGAAAAGTTCTGATGCTGGGATCAACTATGCTCTGTCTTGCAATGGTGCTTTTCACAGTGGGCATAGCATTGGAAACCCCCGCCTCTTCCCGCTTGGCCCTGGGAATGCTCATCATCTACGAGATCTCCTTTGGTATGAGCTGGAATTGCGTCCCCTGGCTGTATGCGCCGGAGATCACGCCGCTGAACCTCCGGCATGTTGGTGCCGCCATCGGCTGTTTCTCAGAGTGGCTATGGACATTTGTGTGTAGTTTTTGATTGTCTGTTCCCTATATGTGAATCAGTTAACAAAATTCTTCATGCTAGGTGATCGCCCAGATGACTCTTCCGGCTATTGACAACACCGGATGGAAGATTTATATTCTTTTCTGTATTATGCTTGCGCTCAGCATTCCATTTGTGTATTTCTTTTTGCCGGAGGTTCGCATCCTTTACCTCCCTCTTGCTTCCCTTTTATCCTTTCAGAATTCGGTTGGCTGATTAAACCTCTTGGAGCAGACTAGCGGGAAGTCTCTGGAGGAGATCGATTACATCTTCGTCAAGCATCGGGGCCAAATTAACGAATAACCGGAGATCACTTGTACTTTTTAGATACAGTGCCATTCCTGTAAATGAATCTTTTTTTCTCGAGATCAAGATAGTTTATGTCCCCAAAGACCAAAGATGTATCATCTCTACCGTTCCTAGGGCTTGGCAACCTGGAAGGTATAGAATGCAAATTAAACATAACTAACCACCTTTATGCTCTTTCTTAATAATACGTTGTGCTTCTTAATTTAAATTTAAATTTTTTTTTTTTTTTTTTTTTTCAAGTCCATTTTTGTTTAAACGGTGTTTATTTTGATATATATTATAATAAAATGCTAAACATAAATAGTAGGCCACTGACGTTCTCGGATCTTTTAGGACTTTCCTGATGGGAAAATCCCCAAGTGTTGATAGCCATTAAACAAAGTAAATCATATGCCCACTAGATCCTTCCGCGAGTTAAAAACCTATCCAGAATATCCACATATTTGCAACGAAGATATTCGGCCAAATTCTTGCCCAGCACATCATACGTGGAACTTGACGCCACGCCACAGTCCAGGTGGTCCTTCAATTAAAAAAAAAAAAAAAAAAAAAAAAAAAGCACAGCTAGAAATAAACATATTAGTAGTGTGACGGTCTCGAGCAATATGAATATATTGGTAGACTATCTGACGAAATCCTAACATGAGGAGAGAAAGGAAAGAGGCAGGTCTGTCGGCGACGAGCTATCTAGTGTGTGCGAGGGGTTTAGGCGATGCTCAGTGAATGTCCTACGCCAAACAGGCCCAAAGTAATCAAACCTGCTATACAGCTCGCGAGCGTCCATGCTCCGTGACAAGCATCAGCGGTTGGCCATTAGCCGTTGACCGTCACAATGAGTGGGATTGGTTGCAGTCCTTGCTGACCATCAACAAATTCTGAGGCTGCTTGGCGTAGAACATTCACTGAGCATCGCTTAAACCCCTCGCACACACTAGATAGCTCGTTGCCGACAGACCTGCCTCTTTCCTTTCTCTCCTCATGTTAGGATTTCGTCAGATAGTCTACCAATATATTCATATTGCTCGAGACCGTCACATAATCTTTCCAGCCCCACATGCTCTGTACACACTCTGCAAGGCACACACAGTCAAGCCTCCCCCTCCCGGTGGTGCAACGCGTTGGTTAGGCATCTGGTTTGACTGGAGGCTGAGCTTTAGCAAACACTGCAGGACCCTGGCTGCAAAAGCCAAGCAGACAGCCGCTGGCATCAAATCACTAGCCAACACAGTCCGAGGTGCTAGTGCACACCTACTGCAGCATGTCACAGTTCCATGTGTCATCTCAGTTCTCTGCTATGGGGCTGAGGCCTGGTGGCCGGGCCGACACAGGCCCTGAAACCAGACATATATATCAAACTGAGTTGACTCCGCCCTATCCTGCCTCGACCGGGTGTTCAGAGATGCTCTCTGGGGTACTCTTCCAACATACCGCACCACCCCTATCCCAGTCCTCCATCGGGAAACCGCCATACCCCCCATGGAGATCATCCTCAACCAGAAACGCGCCGCTGCCAGACTGCGTGTGTCCAGATTGGACAATCGCCACCCACTTTTCAGACGCTCATTCTGAACACGATCCTTCCCTTCAAACACACGCCTAACCCGCAATCATCTGCCATGACTGGAGGGGATAGAACATCATGTTCCTCTTCACGGACGGCAGCCGCTTGAATAACTCAGACACTGTGGCTGGCGCTGGGTGGTATGGATACTGGGGAGCTTGGAAGCAGGAGTCTGCCTGCGGCCATCTCTCCCTTTCACATCATGAAGTCTTTGATGCAGAGGCCACCGCAGCGTATGAAGGACTAAAGACGGCCATCAATAGTGCCCAGGACCCCTACACACAGAACTTATACCTCCTTCTTGATAGCCAGGAAGTGGCACGACAGCTGCAGGGCCACCCTAGAGGCTCTAGCCAACAGACCATCCAGGCATTTCAAGAAGCTGTATATGCCTGGCCCAACCGGTCCTCCCGATGCCAGGCTATCCCACCTGGACAAGTGCATGTCTGCTGGATCCCGGGACATGCCGGCATTCCAGGGAATGATAAGGCTGATGAGTAATCAAAGAAAGGAGCTAGGTCTAACCCACAGACCCAGCCCCCTCCCACAAGACTTGCCTGGGCTTGTTGGACTTTGAAGGAGAATTTCTGGCGTCAGTTCCAATCATTCTGGGCTGAGAGTGCGCCAAAACAATATCAGGAGCTCTCCATTGACCTGGATAAACGACCCCATGAACTGTCCCTCCCCAGAGCCACCCTCGGCCGACTCCTTGCTGCCCGGACAGACCATGGAGACTTTGCCCAGTACCATGAGCAATTTGGGCATGAAGACGCGAAGATAGAATACTCGTGTGGAGGCCCAAAGACTCCCCACCACTTTTATTAGTGCTGAAAAGGCCGCAAGGCATTCACCCCATCCAGGGGGGCAGAGACAGGTTGATGAGATACTGCGATCCAAGTCAGGGATAAAGGACTTCCAGGAATGGCTTCAGAATTCTCACTTCTACCTCAAAATTTGCCCTGTACATTAACCAAAAATTCCTCCTGCACATACCCTCTCCCTCCCCACCTCCCATCAACCATTTATTTCCGCTCCTGCGGCCCAATTTCCATGTGAGCTCCCGCGCGGGAGTGTTGCCAGGTGGTTTGGCCGCCCGCTCATGAGTCAGGGACCATGACTGGTTGGATATCTTCCATGCGGGGAAAAATAAATTCATTCAACCTCAACCAACTCCTTTTCCACATCTTCTCAATACTTTAACTAACAACTCAACCTGTGAATTAATGAATGGATTAATCATGTCTGACTCTGATATTAACCTTGCCCTACCGCGCAATGCCCGGGCCCAAAGAAAACCACGAACAATATCATCGCTGACCACGCAGCAGATCCAGCATAAGCGCGATCTGGATCGGAAAGCCCAGCGCACGCTGCGACAACGGGCCAAGTCCCGAGTGCAGGATCTTGAGCAGGACTTGGCCCGTGCGAGATCATGCTTGTCAGATCGTGAAAAAAGCATGATGGATGAGGTCCAATCTCTGCGGGAAGAGAACCGGCGGCTCCGGTCGTGTCTGAAAAGTATCGGGCAGTTTGCTTTCGGTGGTGTGTCCGTGGAGGAGAATGGTCAGGCCCCTGACTCAGTCCCGATCGCCGAGAATGAGCCGATCGCCGGTACGTAATAGGACCGCATGCCTGCTTGTTACGTACCTACGCCACGAACGCTTGCTTACCCTGATGACTAGACGCGACTGATGGGCCTGGGAATCCTCACGACCCTCAGCTGGGGGATGACTTAACTTCAGAGAATGGACCGGTTGACAGCAGCGATGGTGATGGCAATACAGACCCCATTGAGCGAAACTTTTCCTGGCGCAGCCAGAGCAACATCCAGGGACGCCCGGAAGGTCTATCGGATGCCTACCATGAAAACACAATGTCGACTGGAGTGGAACTACCGTCACCAGTGTCGGAGAGCCTGGCTGGCCAGGGCATCGGCCAACCGAGGCAGCGAGGTGAGCTTGCATCACCTGGTTTCAATGGTCGTAGTTGCAAATTAACACCAAGAGGGAAGATCATTATCTGGATCGTATTACCACATCTCAGAGACTCCAAGATCCTATCATGGCTCCGACTCCAACGTCCTCGATTGCAGTCAACACCGTCCTGCAGGACCCCACGTCCACCGGCATTGCATCCGTGCTTCCCAAACATCACTCCGCAACGTGTCCTTTGGATCAAATCCTTTTGGACTTTATCAGTTCCCGACGCGCTCTGGCGGCCAAGGGTTTTGCCATTAACGTAGTCGTGGGCCCGACCCAGCCATGCCTGCAGGCAGTCTTCAATCCCCTAGCTGCGGCTGGCGTACACCCGACCAGCCGGGTCCTGGCCGAAGTTCTCTCAACATTCCGGCATGTAGCGCTCCCAGAGAAACTGGCCTTTATGTTTGTTATGTTTCGAACGATGAGGGTATGTATAATATTATCCGTGACGAACTGCGCGCGTCCCATCTAATCGACGTAGTGGCAAATATCACCCACCGATGCGAACTACGAAGAAATGCCACGTTGGCTTCGCCCAACCGCGGTCCAGATTACAGTGGCTCATGCGGCATGGATAGATAATATACCTTGGTAGGTTTGAAGGGAAGAAATACACCTTGGAGTCATCCTATCTAACTGTTGCCGAAGGCCGCGCGTGCGCGACATACTGATCCAGAATCCGGAGAAATACCCCTTTCCTCTCTTCTCGGAACTGTACTCGCAAAATGTGACGGTGAATTGGCCGTATGATACCATGGATACAGTTTCACATCAGGGCGATTCTGTTGTATTCAACCCCATCTTCGAAAAACATGCCCGAAAACTGGATAACTGGACGGTTTCTGGTCACTTCAAAGAATATATGCCTGAGATGATGACCGCAATTTACGGGCGTGATTGATATCTCTGGGAGAGGAATATCTACAAGGATCTGGAAAAGGCACAAGAGGTCAGCAACACCCACTTTCATTCAATTAATTGCGCAGCTATGCTTGACTAGGTCCTGATGGAAAATTCCGGGTTAATGGGTAATTAATGTAGCCTACAGGTGATTTGGGGTGTATAGAAAGTAGCCCTTTGATACTGGTTGAGATCAAGGCCTCAGGCCATGCGGAATGGCAAGTCAGCGTTCGCCAGGAAATGACGCCCAAAGGCAATGGCGACGCGATGGTGCAGATGGGCCTGGATAGCCTTTTTCTGCCGACTCCGCTGTAAAGCCGCTGTGACGGCTCAACGGCTCAACGCCAGACAAACAGTGTCAACATGTCAAAAGACGCCATACAAGCAATATGGGCAAACAAGGGCTTAAGCTGCACCACACAAATGTCTATAGAGACTGTTCATCGCCCAGATAGATTTCCTTTTCTTCTTCTTTCCCAAATTCGATATTCTCGTCGATGGCTACAATAGTCTAGATAGGAATTCAATTCATTGGTATCTGCTATTCCGAGCCCGTGACAGCCGCCTGCCAGGATACCGCCCTGTGTTGCCAAATGCATCGAAAAGAAACGTATTATCCTCACCTGCCACTTCAACCGTAGTACTGCCCGAGGTTTGTGGGTCGACGACGTGCAAGTATGCCAGGTTCAGCCGACGCAGGCCCCGGGTGAGATGCGTGAATTGTGGGTGCAAGTCTTCCATGCGCATGCCTTGAAACGTACTCCAAGGGCTGATGCGATACCCCGTTCCCTGTGAACCCACCGCATCTGACACTGCCTTGGCCACTTCCAAGCCAAAGCGCGAACAATTCTGGATGCTGCCGCCCAGCGGTCTTCCTGGGTGTTGCAGGTGACTTGCAGGAATTGGTCACACAAGTAGCTGATCACCCCGTGGATCTCGACACCAGTGAATCCCACAGTGATGGCATCCTTCTTTGCATGGAAGTAGTCATTGATCCAGTCCAGGATTTTGTCTCCGGTCAGAGGCTTTGGAACGGAGCTTGATTCCTTCATGGGAAGGCTTCCACTTGAGATCACTTGGTGACCATCTTTGGCCAGAATCTGCGGGTCTGCAGCGTGACCCAGTGCCCACAGTTGACAGAAGATGAAACTGTATCTGTGAGTGACTGACTACCTGAATGCTGAACAGCCATTAAGTTTTTTATTTATTTATTTTTACTTTTATTTTTCATGATTCCTGATTGGTGCAAGTGTCACGGGCTGAAACTAGTAGATACTAACGAAATGATATTCTTGTCTAAACTAGTGTAGCCATCGACGAGAATATCGAATCTGGGAAAGAAAAGGAGGAGAAGAGAAAGCTATCTACAGGAAGAGATTTTATAGGGGTCGTGTGGTGGTGTTTGTCTTGATTGTCTCGGGAGCATCGTTTGTCATGTCGATATTGGCGTAGATGCGGCGTTGAGCCGTCACAGCAAACACTGTTGATAAAAGAGCGGATTACTTGAAACTCGACAACTCCTTAAACTGGCAGACATTCAACGATTCGCAACTGGACCCGTGCACAGGAATCACTCCGTATCATTGTCCGGGACACACCCCCGTGCATCATGCAGGTCAATCCCGCTCGCAATGGGACATTTATCTGGTTCACAGACCAGTATCACATTCGAGAGAACTGCGAACTGAGTTGGGCCCATGGTTGGCTTCTGAGAGACTACCGCAGCTGGGTCGATGGTGGGCAGTTTATTAGACGATTGCAGAGAGCAATGTCGGCAAAGCTAATCTTTGGCCATGATTATGCTACGGCGGAGGAGCCTCTTCGGGCCAAGGAATTTTATGAATATATTTTTGTTGAGATAGATTATTACAACTATTCCTTTCTTGGTTGCAGCACTCGCCCAGTCACCTTATTTCGGTCTCTTCTATCGTCTCATCCATTTAGGGTATCGCAATACGTTGCTCCACCAGCGTCAACAATTGTCAACTCTTAGCTGCCAGTATGTGGAGTAACTACCTAGTGCTTTCTAGTAATGAATCTCAACCCCAGTCAAAACCAAAAGAGCCCTTTCCCATACCGTATGTCTGCGAGCCAGTCCCGACATGTTTTCTCGAGCGCGTCTCAACTATAACAAAAAGGCTGAATGCCAGGCAGGTGGTGTAGTGGTTAACACCCCTGTGACAGCCTCTGTTTGGAACCAGTATTTCTGATTAGAGGTCGCGGGTTCGAATCCTGCCCCTGGCACCTAAATAACCACACCAACCAAATGGGATTAGTAAACTGGTACTACCTTACCCCCCCGGGAGTGGGTACATGCATAGTCTTAGACTGAAAAATGCTCTATAAAATGGAAGTATCATCATCATCAGAAGGCTGAACGGACTACAGGACCAATGTCAGTAAGTCAAAACCGAAGGCAAAATCAATCCCATAGCGGACTCGAGAAACCCGCGGGATTTGAAAGCCGGACATGCATTACGGAGTACATACACCCACATTTCCTCCCACGCAATCTGCCATACATACACACATACGAGTGCGATACCCATCAGCTGCAACAATTCTTCTTTCTAGACTATCTTTGATTGAACCACCCCAGGTGAACAATGTATAACCCCCCCAAACGAGCCCGAACAGCCCAATCAGGCGCCTGTTCGTACTGCGTCGAGCAGAGGGAGCGCTGCTACATCGGAGTCAGAGGGATTCCGTGCTCCAATTGTCGCCGGTTAAATCTCACTTGCAACGGCACCGCGAGCCCGGAGTGAGTACCCTCCACTGATAATTCGGGCCCATGATGATGATGTGCCGTGGTTTTTGACATGGTTGCAGAGTCCAGGCTAAAAAGCGCCTCCCCTCAGCTACGTATTGTGCGAGTGAGTTGGAATTCGTTATGCGTCTTCCCACCAGTAGTTAGTGCCCTTGTTGATAAAGAATCGACAATAGGAGGGCTTTTTGCATCTCAGATCCGGGAGACCAAGCATGAACATTTGCCCCGAAAGAACTCCATTCCGGCCGTGGCAGCAACCGATCCTCTCGACAATTACATCTCCATCGTCCATCAGCTCCTTGGTCCAGAATCGCTCGAACCACCAATCTCGATCGACATCCCGGACTATGTGTCGGGACTTCCCAATCGTTTGGAGTTGGTCGACCTCGAGTATTTGGAAAACAAGGGAGCCCTGTGTCTTCCGACTTCCCAGTTTCGCAAGGAGCTCCTCAGGAGCTATATCTTATGGGTTCACCCACAGGTACCCGTACTGGACCTGGAGATCTTTTTGCGCACCATTGCAGTCAACAATGGGGACAGGAGTATAAGCCTCCTGCTATTCCACGCGGTCATGTTCGCGGCCTCAGCCTTTGTGGACATCTCACATATCCATAACGAGGGTTACACGTCCCGAAAGGCCGCCCGCGACGTGCTGTTCCGACGGGCCAAGGTACGCGTTGTTGTTATTGTTGTTGTTTGAAAAAAAAAAAAAAAAAATCGATATAATATAGCTCGTGTATCGAGAGAGGCTGACTAGACTAGACGCTGCTGGAGCTCGATTGTGAAGACGACCGTCTTTCGACGGTTCAAGCCCTACTCCTGTTGATTCACTGGAATGACCTGCCCGACGCCGAAAAGGATGCAAGCCACTGGATGGGTATTTGTTCGTCGCTGGCAATGTCCATCGGCCTTCACCACAGCCCCGACAATACAGCCGCCATGACCCCGTCTCAGCGACAGACGTGGAGACGTACCTGGTGGAGCTTGTACAATCATGCTCGACTGACGGCAGAGGACCTGTTGTCCATGATGAGCATTGAAGAAGACCGCGGCGACAGCGAGTTGATTTACATGACGATGGTCACGCTCAACGACTTCCAATTCGGCGTATACTCCCCAGAAGCACGGGCCATCGTGGATGACTGTGAAGTTCTCCGTACAATCGAATACCAAAAGTCGCAGGCCCTTGTATTCATCGAAAAGACCAGACTCTGCCGACTGGCGCAGTTTTCGCGTGTTTCCAACCAGGTCAGCAAGTTGATTCATGAAACAGACAGCCCTGAGACCAAATTGTCTTCAAAGAGAAACAATCTGCACCCAGGCGAAGCTGGGGACCTACACAGATGGCTTTCCCAACTCCCTTCCAACACCCAGCACCAGTACCCACTGGCACTGATCCCAACAGAATGGGAACGAAGCATCTATTTGCATCGAACCTGGCTCCGGCTGCTTTACCTGGGGTCAGCGTATGTGGCATGCTGCGACGAGCTTCGAGCAGCCGGCAATCCTTTCCTCGATCCCTTCCTCGATCCCATGATATGTCCACGATCTGGATTGATGGACCAGTATATTTTAGATATTACAGATCTCTTCGACGAGATCGATAGTCTGGGCCTAACCAAACACCTCCCGAGCCCTTCTACAGCGCTGCTCATCCTGGTATTGACCTTCCACCGGCGCCTCGTCGACACAGGCACACCACTCGAACAGGTCGCGAGCGCCCGCGCACTACATAAATGCTGGAAAATGATGCACAAGCTGCAGGAAACATCTAAGCTGGGGGTTCAAATGATTGCACTCGTCAGAGATACGGTGTGTACTGATATATGGGACCAGCTGTCTTCGAAATTGCTGTCGTCTTGAACTCGGACACTCACATAAATCTATAGAAAATAAAATATAACACAGCAAATTAGTGAATCAAAGCACACTGGATCACGAATAATTGAATAAACCGTGTTATATTCATTATCCAAGCCACACAGGTTACATTCACGAGTAGAAATGAATATACCTGCGACCCCAGAGGGATGCTCAGCGAGTGTCCACATTTGGTGAGGTTAGATTATATGAAATGGAATCATCCCAGAGAAATATATTGGCTAGACAGTTGGACAGTTGGACAAGCAGTTATGCGTCGCACCTCGGATCGGATGTGAGCAGCTCAAGATATATATCTATGCAATATTAACATAGTCATGTCTCTTATTCAGATAAAGACGATTTCTACTACAACCGTTCCCCCACATCCAAATCCCAACAAATACAAAATATAACAATGGCCCTCATCACCACCCCAACCACGAAGGTGTCTATAGATTTCAATGTCACATCCTTCTAATTGACAAGACTGTCATATAGCCTCGTGCAGTCCGGATTATCGACTCCCCCGATTCCCCGATCCTGAGCTATCCGCTCCTTTCACCCCCGAAGGCGGTGGTGGACAGGCTGCATGGGGCGAGGATATCGTATATGGTAATGATGATGATATGTTATCATTTATTCGAGAATGCATTGCTTTCTCTTTCCACTTGTTCCTTTGACAAATCCGACCGATGAAAGGGACAGCTTCAGATGGAGAAATTTTTGTTATTCAGTGCCGGTTTTGCCGTTTCGGGACATGGGATATATCTCTCCGACCGCATTGATCACCATGTCTAGATATTCACTTATTATCGCTTTCTTGAATTCTACGTGACAGCATTGTCAGAAGTCTGTGTTTGTACCAGTTTATCAAGCACACTGAATCAACTCTTGTCGTGGAGTAGTCCTTATGCCTCCGGGCAATTGGAAAAGAGAAGTCATTCCCTGTCTGCGTTGGACAGCGCGCACACGAGCACGGGAATTCACAGACCAAGTCCAATAAAAAGCATTACAGTGAACTCCAGGTCAATGCTGGGTTGGAGTCAATCATTTGTTCGGACAAGACTAGCCCCATGCTAGCCAGTTCCACCCGAGCCCAGATGGCTAGACCACGGAAATCGACCACTTCGTTGAATTGGCCAACAAACCACCTGAGATCTCGAGCCATTGGAGCTTCTGCAACGCCATCTGGCAATTTGGCAATTTAATGCTATTCACCGGGGTAGTCTCAGAAGGCTGGTGTATCTCCGCAGCTCTGGGTATAATGGTAATGGCATTCCGTGTCATCCGCCAAGCAGGAGATCAGACACAGGTTTTGAAAGGTGTCAGACACCCTAATTTTCTCAGGAACACTTCTTTGAGAGAAGTAACCAAATTTACGTTTCTGGGGGTCAAATCCAGCTAACAGGAATTCATTCCTATAGAACATAGAGATTTTGTTGGCTCTGATTCTTCGCAAGTTGACGGGCAGAAGCCTTAAATATTCTGATATGGACAGTCAAAACGTATAAAGAAAAGGAAGAGCCTGTAGGCTGCTACTGGGGTATTCCGAATGATGGCCAATATAGCAAAAGGAGTATTGCTGCATTCAGGGTTGGTATCTACCGCCTAGTTATTTAATAGACTGTCCCTGTCACCCCAATTGCATTCCTTGTCTTTTTTTGCGTGATAGTGCTCATTTCTCGTCACTTCTTGATCTCGAAGTAGACTGAGTCAACCATGTCCTATCACTCGTCTTGCTTCTCGATCAAGTCCCAATACTAAAGCCTATTGCCCCTTCGAAAGCCAAATAGATTCTGACCCGCCACAGAGGGGGAGGACCAGATAAATCCACTTCGTCCAATCGGTTCCTCGGTCCAGCTAGCCAGCTGCTCCAATGTGGCCATGTCACCGTGATTCGCAATGACGCGATGCCCATTCTTCTTCAGACGACACACAATATGGCCAAGACGTGGCTGGTTTTCTCGATCATACTCAACCGTGTATGTCTGGCTCTCAATTAGTAACAGGCCAAAATGCTTAATGGTAGCATAGATACACACCTCGATTATAACCTCCCCTTCCCTATCAAAACTCATCGGGGGCGCATGCTCATGAGTTGAATGAATCGAGGGCTTATCTTCCTGTGGGTAGGGAGTGTTGGATCTCCGGGGGTGTGTAGAGAAACATATTGCATTCTCAGTTGTCAAGACGCCTCCGTTGGCGAGGATGAGGCCATGTGAAAGTTGTAAACTACCATGAAGCTTCCGTAGCTGACGGACCATCTCCGCGACGGCCTATAGGAAATATGTCAGACTCGGTTACAACCGAAAAAAAAAAAAAAAAAAAAAAAAAAAAATTTTTTTGAGGGTTTTGCTCATACGTGCATAGAATAGTTTGCACCTGCACCACCAAAGAAGGTGAGTCCGCCAAGGAGAGTGATTGGCTTTGGAGGGTTGTCATACGGGATTCCCAAATGGCGGCATGCTAATTTAGGAACAATTGGGAAACAACTGCTCATTTAAAAAGGGACCGGATATTAGTTTCAAAAAGCTGTTCATTAAGCATGCAACTCACGAGTAGAAATCAAACATATCAATTTCATCTTTGTGCAGTCCCGACGACTCTAAGCACATATCCAGGGCAGTGGCAATCGCGGGACTAGAATAGAAGTTGGGGCGATCCCAGACTGTAATCATACAAATACTGCTAGTTAGTTATCGTTTCAAGTCGGACAATTTGGAAAGGGTGAGCGTTACAGTCAATGGAGTCCTCCGCTCTCCCACCTCCTAGCGGAAAGATCCATTTGTCCCGCGATATTCCCATTCGCTCAGCACACTCCGTTGAAGTCAAAATGCAAGCACCAGCAATGTTCACATCATTAAAAGCATTCATCAATAACGGATCTGAAGATTTTGGAGTCAGTATATTAATTCTCTCGCTACAAGTTGCTTGGGCCAAACTCACAGGGATGACAGATCATCCTATTCTGCTTAGTGATAGTCCCAATATCCTTCGCTGTGAGACATGGTTTCCCAAAGCTCCATGCTACCGGATGCTGGGATGCAATCTCACTATATTGACCGTACAATGATGAGGACTCTTGGAGATTCTCGAGAGGGGTCTGGCCCCTCTGGACTCGCAATCCGTTTTCATACATTGCGTAGACATGCATAGGAACTCCCACCCGATGAACTCGCCCAATCCCTATGATAGTGAGCAGTTGCATCCACAATGGCTGCCAAAAATCAGAATCATAGTTACCAGTGAGCATGTTAGTGTTATTGGCATAGTAGATGTCGTTGGTCTCCGGCTCGGTCCACGGTGGCGGATACGCGTCTTCTTTGATGAACGACTTCACTGTTCAAGGACCAGTCAATGACCCATCATGTTCTGCGATAAGGCTCGCATTCAAAGTCATTCTAGAGGGACGTACATGATGCCATTGCTTCCCCTCCCACAACAATTCCAACCTCAGTTTGACCTCTTGCAATCATCCGGGCCGTGTCATCAACCAATTGTACGGATGAGCTTCCGGCCAAGATACTGTAAGCTGTATGCGAGGCTTTAACTCCCAGTCCCTCAGAGACCAAACCTGGAAGGTCTTTGTAAGGCCACGTCGAACTAGCCACGACGCTCACACTGTCAATACAGGCAATAAGCTCAGCCATACGAGAGCTGGAAGCATCACAGGCTGCCTCCCTGATCGCATTGAGCATGAGCTGCAGCGGCTCAATGGCATCTTCTCTTCTCCGAGAGGGATTCTTAATTTCACTGACACCTATAATGATGGGCACCTTGTGAGATGTCATAGGTAATTTTGACATGATGTAGATAAGTTAAAACAGGACTTCGCAGATGCACCCCAGATGGAAACATCGTTTGTTATCTTTCTCATCTTTTTTTTTTTTTTTTTTTTTTTTTTTTTTTTTTGAATGGCCCTGACTGACTGACCTCGGCTTGGGTCTAGAGAGTTGTTGCACGGCAATTCTCATAGCCGATTTGGACACTGGACATGGGGAAAGCCGAGGATCCGTCAGTTTTGTAGATCTTGGACATTTTTCCCTGTCCATTCTGATTTGTCTGGTCATACAGCGTCACATAATGCATTTTGTGGCATCTAGCGACCAAAAACCGTCACCATTGAAAGATCAAATCTGACAGCTAATCCGGTTGGATTTCTCTTGTGATAATGTTGCTGTAGACGGATTGGTGCCCTTACTATTTCACAAACTATTCTTACGACGCGGACTTTCTCTCAAATGCTCGCTCATTCATTCATTGTAAAAATACAACCTGTAATGGCGACTGCATACTAAATGTGATTGCAATAGACATACATTCATCTATAGGATATGAAGTTCTGTCAATCAGAGCTTCGATGGCTGATCTACGTATTTTCTAGCTCCTCTCAGCAGTCCAAAGGCCTCAACCACCATCTCCAAGACGATTTCATGTGCGGACTGATCTGCTTTGGTTACCATAGCGGCGCCACATCCCATAGGTCTGAAACAGATTCAGTATAATTCAGAAAAGGAGCTTCTCCATAAACATACCTCTGAGTGGCTTGATCCTCAATCTCATCTGTCAATTTTCTTTCTTGTGCAAGCCTATCCAGCTCGTGATCGAGTACAACCAGCCCCTCGCTCTGCAATTTCTCAATGACATCGCGACGGTTGAGCTCCCAATCTCGGATATATGGTGTTGCTAGAGCCCGCAATGGTCGCCCCGTCCACAGGGTACTTCTCATCGTGTCCTCGAATCCTGCGTCGATGATTCTGCAACAGAAATTCAGTTAGCGAGGTATGAATACCCATGGCAGATGAATCAACTGACGCTTTCTTGCCATGCTTTGAAGCGGCAGACTCGCGTGCCGTAACAAAACGCGTGCCGACCCACACCGCGCCGGCGCCCATCACCAACGCCGCGGCCACGCCCCGCCCGTCGAAGATCCCACCCGCTGCCACGAGCTGGACAGTCCTCCCCGTGAGAGAAGACGTATATTCTCGGCAGACGTCCACACATGCGGGGATGAGCACGCTTGTCGGGATCTCGCCCGTGTGGCCGCCTGCTTCCCCGCCCTGGGCACAGATGAGATCGGCACCCGCTTGGCAGGCTTTGTGGACATGCTGCATCGATAGTCAGCCAGTTGTCTTGAATTAATCCCAACCTAGAAAACCTGCCTTTGGATGGCCGACCATGTTCTGCGTTTCAAGGATCCATTAGCGTTGCATCATTTTTGAGGGTATTATGCACATCGCCAATTCGCCATGCTTACCATGTACAAGATGCCCGCTTCATGCAGCCGATCCACAACTCTGTTCGGAGGGATTCCCACCGCTGACGCAAACAGCGTCGCCTTTTCTTCGATGATAATGTCGACAAGCTCGTCAAGTGCCCCCTTCGTGTAATCGACGTTGGTCTTGCGGGCTGAACCTCCCATCTGGGGGAGGAGTAAGTCCACGCCAAAGGGAAGGTCCGGGTGTCGGAGCTTCTGCTTCACTTCGATAATAGCATCGCGGAGCATCTGTGGCGTATAGCCCAACCCACCGAGCACCCCCAGACCCCCAGCATTAGAAACTGCGGCCACTAGGTCAGCGCCGGCCGTGTGGCCCATCCCTGCTAAGAGGATAGGGTGCTCGATGCGAAGGAGCTGGGTGATTGGGGTGGTAATGAGGGCCATTTTGTGCCTGGGGTGACGATAATTGCAACGGAAGTCTGATTTTGACACACTGGATGTGCTGTGGTAGTGAATGACGGTTTACTCTTATATGCTGTATTAAATATGATCGTCATTTATCGAGATGCGCTTGTTCAAGCGATCGGTGCGGGCCTGAAAGACTTGGACAATTGTCCAGCCTCGGTCTATCAGCGCCGAGGTGGTCTAACATCAAAATGGCCGCCCCATATTGTAACTGCCGAGTGTTGACTTTTTTCTTCGAAGACGGTTGATGAAGAAGCCTCTCTTGCAAAATACCTCTTGTACTCTCCTTGTAATGATGGGGTCCAAAATAAAGCCGTCCAGGCGAATAGTCCTGAAGCGATCCGCAAGAGCATGCTCTGGCTGTCGCTGCCGAAAAGTAAGATGTGACGTGACAACAAGAGGTTCCCCTTGTACCCCCTGTCGGATCTACGATATACCTTGCTCTCTCCCCGTTGATAGAAGGGGGAAGCTGGCCAAGACAGCGGGAAAACAAAACGCGGAAGAGACACCGAGCGATAATGACAATATTAACATGTTTCACTTGATAGGGCCTGTGGGTAAGTGCTGGTGACCGATCAAGATCAACCAAAGGAAAATTAACCCGACTGACAATTGAACAGACCAAACCCCGAATAGTTGGAGCCGAGCAGACAAGAGATCTTCAGGAGCTTTGGATGACGCACTACCGTTGAAAAAACGACCAGTGGATTGGCGTCTTTGGCTGCCGGACTATGCCAGTTCCCTATCGCACACAATCACACGAAAAGACTGCAATATCCTGCACAAGGAAAGCGCTTTCGATATCCCCGATGCAAGAGTCCGGGACGAGCTCTTAAGGAGCTACATTCAATTCGTGCACCCTGCACTCCCAATTTTGAACCTGGGGGATTTCTTGATGGTCATTGATAAGAGCTATACTGGTGGCGCGGGTATCAGTTTCCTTTTGTTTCAAGCTGTCATGTTCGCGGCTACTGCATTCGAGACAGAGGAGTCCCTCGCACTGGAGGGATTCAAAGATCGGAGAGAAGCACGTAAGACACGGTTTGATCGACTCAGGATGCTGTATTCGTTTGGCTGCGAGGACGACCGTGTGACAATCTTACAGACGGTCCTGTTGATGACGTACTGGGATGACAAATCTGATGACGGTCGTGATGCCTGGTATTTTGTTAGTATAGCCAAGGCAATTTGGAGATCCATTGAGATGAAGCCGACGAGTTCGGAAACCGAATTGAAACAACAGAAACAAGGGCTTTGGGAACGAATTTCCTGGTCATGCTACATCAGAGATCGGTTGGTTGCCATCAGCATGAGACGCCCATTTCACATCGATGAGGCCGATTTCCAGACTCCGATGCTCAGACCCTCGGACTATGAAGTAGGACCAATATCGACCAAATGTTGCCTTGGTAGCGACGGAAGCCACCCAGCTATCAGAGATCCTTCCATGCACAGGCTGTTAGCTCAGATTAGCATAGCCTTGGTGCAATGCTGCAAATACATCACACACATCATAAACTGTCAGTACACCGTCTCTCACGAGCAAAGGGGACCAGAGAACACATCCAAAAAATTCCTGGTTCCCAAATATGATACTGCAACGAGCGCGGAAGTGTTGCTTCGAGATAGCGAACTTGAGGAATGGCATGACTCTTTACCGGATTTCCTGCGATGGCACCCATCCGATCCGCTTCACCAAATCAATAAACACGGCGACGTGGTTCTTCTTTTTCGGGCAATGCTGAATGGTATCTACAGCCTCGCATGCAGTGCCCTGCATAGGCCGCAGCTTACCTCAACTAGCCCCAAGCTTCCTGAGCTGGCGGAATTATCAAATCGGCGGGTGCATTCTTCGGCTATCGCAATAACAAACACATATAGCTATTTCAAACTACGAGGCCCAAAATCCTTGCTTCCGGATGGCCAAGTTGCCATGCTCGAGACCGCCATCATCACACACCTCGGCGATCTAACGTCCACAATTTCTTCGACGCGTCAGGCAGCCATTTTAAATTTCCAATCATGCGCACAGGCTTTGAAAAAGCTTGGAGAAACGTATCCGTCGGCCGACCTAGCCCTTGCTTTTGTGGACGCCGCTGTTCGGAAAAAGACAACCCCAATGCAGACAAAGGAATTCGCCTTCACATACCCACTCGATAATGAAGAACTGGGACATAATGACCGAGTGATGAGTGATTCGCGGGGTACTGATAGTCCAGAGAGAATCCCGGAACCAAACATCCCACAACCACTTGATAATTTCAACCCGCCACAGATGAGGAAGCTCCTCTGCTCACATTTTATGATGACACCCTCGGAAAGGAGCATGTTGCAAGGCCTCATATCCCTGGGACCAGGCAACTCAGGATTCTACTCAAACTATGGGTCTTGCGCTTCTAGTCCTGAAGAGGCAGCCCTATGCTCGTCGCAGGCATCACCTGTGCAAGGTCATAAATTTGCAGCCGATGTAACTCTCAGTTCTCCGGTGAATCTGATGCCTCATGGATATCAGGAGTGGAACATGGATTCTGAATTTCTCTCAACTTTGCCGTGCTTGGCGGGCGAGGAACCAGAAGTCCAGTCCCAAATTGAGAAGGAACAGGATGACTGGGAATTCTTTCAAATGATGTCTCAATATTGTATGGAGTAAAGGAATTAAGGAGTAAGGCTAGACAAAGAGAATTTGCGAACAAGGAAGAAAGTTAGGGTCTTCGCGTGACTACGTAAAAATACCGATGAACAATAATCTGGAGTTACCATGGTACTTTGTAAGCTTGGGTCCAACCTCTACTACGTTCTATTAATTTAGGTATTCGTTAGGTAAACTCAAACATAAAATCTTATGGATTTCTCGACGTATCTTATCCATGTTATATGTTCCTGTCTTGTCTAAAAAAAAAAAAGAAAAAAGAAAGAACCGTGAGCAATTGAGCACTACCCGAGAGAAATGGTCGATGAAAATGCACGTCCATCTCGTAAGGTCCGAAGGGGTCTCAAGAAAAACCTTCTCCCGGGTTAGAAAGAGCAAATGTTTCAGTGAAGGGTGTCCATGAAGGTAGGTTGGAGAGTGGCATTTGGCCAGTCAAAGAGGCACATTGCTCTAAATCAATCCCCGACACAACATCGAACCCATTCAATAACCCATCATTTGAATAATTAGTCTGGCATGATTGAGACGCCCTCATATCCCCAAGGAACATAGTCGATGGAATTTGACCAAGTGAAATCATGGAACTCATGGAAGCTGGTTGACCGATCATCGTAGCACCGTTAGTCAATACGTTCCTTTCGCGCCGAAGAAGGTCGGATTTGATCGAAGTAATGACTTCCAAAACTCGAAGTGCATTTTTGTAAGCCTGGCCAATTTCTCCCAATGCTTGCGAACAGATTTCGAGCTGTCTGCGTGCTGTATCCCGAATCTGATAATCAGGCGATAAGAAGGCGCTGTGTACATGCACCAACATTGCCGTGAATATGAGGTGAACAGCTTGAATATTGACACGGCGAAGCGAGAAACGTCGACGACTAGCCTGCAGAAGCTTCGTGATATGCCACGCCGCATCATGGCAGGACTCGCGGCTCTTTTGCATGTCTTGAGTCGTTAAACCGTCCGAGCCAGCCGGCAAAAATGCAAAAAGTTGATCGACGATGATTCTCACGGCGTGGAATTGCATGCTATTCCAATATTAATACAATCGCGTGACTTGGTGAAATTCGAGAACATACTGTAGCTGTAGAACGTGAGGGAGGTGCTTGCATTCTAGATCCATCATATCGACATGAAGGGTTTCTGACAATCCAGATTTCCAGAGAGCAAGCTCATCTCTAGCCTTGACTGCAAATGCGTAGCGCCCCTTGAGATCGAGTGTGTTTCCTCTGGGAGTACCGTATCTGAACGGCTGATTAGCGAATAATGACCTTGGAAGCATCAAGCATGTGGCATGGATTTCCTAACAGAGCCTTTCTTATGGAAGCCATCTTCGTGCATAAGGTAACTGTGCCTTGGGCAACCTCATTGAGCAATGCCGGGGCTTCCCAAGCGGTGCTTTGTTGATCTTCGTCGATATATGGGCCCCATTTCTTGCTCACATCTATACAGGTGTCTCCCGGAAATGGCAACTGCACAGTGATATCTAAGTGATCAATGGACTCCGGCCGGCCCACATAGAGGCTCCACATTCTATATTCCGCTTCAGTATTTGAAGTTGATGATCCAGAAAATCAAGACAGTATACCTTTCATGGGTATAGGTGCCCCAGAATGTAGAACTGCGGAGCCGAACTTCGTCGAGGTCCATGAGACCCCGCTCGGCAAAAGGAGCAGCATCGATATGAAGACCCAGGTCTGTGGCAAGCCGCATGGCCATCCCTATAAATTGAAGAACATTAGATAAATGGCAACGAGTCCAATCATTCTGTAGTCGACGCTTACCACTGTACAGCCAACCACGAGCATCTCTGGTGAGAAGGGCCTCCACACCACTTAGAATTCCAAGAGACTGTACGGTACTAAGAGTCGGTGAGTCCATTTCGACTTCCAAGAGGGCCTTGGACCTTGCCGCAAAGAAGTCAATCAGTGATTCTGGGAGGTTGGGACAGAAGCGAGGGGTCAGAGCAGCTCCAACGGCACATCTAGATCATATTTGTGTCAATCATTCTCAAAGGTCTTTCGCCATGGGTGTTTCTTACTCACATTGCGTTGTTTAAGACCTCTGAGTATCGGTGACTAGGCTGATTGAGACTCCGATATCGAGACTTCTCCTGATAGTATGTTCTTTCATCTACCAAGGGAATATTCGGATTCTCCCAGGTAAAGTATAGCTTGGTTAGATGATCCTCGAGCTCTTCTTCCACATGATGGTCGACACCGGCTGCTTTCAGGATGAGACTCTCGTTCCAGTGAACAGAACGAATGTTTGAATTGAATAGCGGAAAGGGTCCAACATGTAAGATGTGAAGATTCGAGGTGGGCCCGAAGAATCTCAGCTGACCATCTTCCGCAAGCTGCAATGAACCCATCCGATCTGAGATGAGGTTCGTATCGTAGGAAGATTCGCCAGAAGGAGACAATCGATCTTGCGTATCCGGCGAATTCTCATCGGATGCAGTGGACATGCACTGCTCGATTGAAGGCACTGTGTGATCACTGATGTCCTGGGCTGTAGCGCTCGTGATAGGTTGCGAATCCCTGGCCGAAGGACAAGGGCTAGACACTGCAGGTAGAAATTGACTTGGTCGGCTAGCCGGGAGCTCAATATGGTGGCCTAAGAGCAGAGATTCAAGTGCTTGTATGTAAGAAATCATCATTGAGATCTTCCCTTTTGAGGCCATCCTTCGCTTGTCGATCTCTTGCGAAAACGTGCACCCCTGCTTATACAGCGCACAATTCGCACATTGTGGCCTCACGCCATCACATTTTGTCTTGCGCTTTTGACAACCAATGCACGCACGGGTGACATGTTTCATTGTTCGTGATCGTATTTCCGAGCCAGGCTCGTTGCGAGGAGATGCCCCGACCATGGTATTCGATACCCGGTGCAAGCTTTGTCGAAAAAGATCCTTCAAAGTTCGTCGTGTTTGGACTAAATGGTCAAGTCTATACCACTAAGCTGGGGCGTGATGATATGAATTAATCAGATATTGCGGATCGTCAAAGTAGGGTAAGGAGGACGCGGGGGTGGCGAAGGGCCCAGGACTGCGGGGCCCCGGTTGCTGACCTCAGCGCTCCAACGAGCCCCCCGGGGCCGGAACCCCGCTCCCCGACGTTGTCGTTCTGAAATTAGCATGATAGGGCCACGAGCTTCGACGCGTTATTTGCAGAAATGCAATTCAAGATTGTTTCTGGCAGGTATGTTGGTCTCCAAAGTCGAAAAAAACAAACAGGGGATTGGACAAAATGAATGAGCCGAGGATAAACCGGAGAAAGAAAGAAAAGATGCGTGAATGCATGACGCGAGATCCATCAAGCTGACGTTTGATGAACCATCATGAAGAACATCAGAATATCGAGCCGGGGAATCTAAACAATGTGCATGTATATTTCGAAAATCACTAGCTGAAAAAGGTTGCTTCTACCTCCGGCAGTACATAGCGGCAGGTGCACTAAACCCACTATCCACTGCAGTTTCAGGACTGTTCACGCTCAAGCCTGAGCCATGTCCTCTAGTATGAAGATAACCTACTGTTCATTTGTGGCCTTCAACTTAGCTGTGTGTTTCGTCACTTAAGACTGGTAATTCTTGTTGTAGTAGCTGTCTCACGCATGAAAAATCCCTTTGAATTCAAGAGTTTGAGCTACCTAGGTCTAAATGCCTAGAATAGGAAATTGCAGCAACTTATCCGACAATGAAATTATTTACTTTGGGAAGTTCCAATCGTCACAGCTTTGATATTCTGGTATTCACCCAGTCCATATTTGCTTCCCTCTCGCCCGATGCCACTCTCTTTGACGCCTCCAAACGGTGCCTCGGCTGCACTGATTAAACCCGTATTAACACCAATCATGCCGCATTCAAGTCGTTGTGCAACGCGAAGAACGCGGTTGATGTTCTCGCTAAAGAAGTACCCTGCCAGGCCAACCTCGGTGTCGTTCGCTAATGCAATGACTTCTTCTTCGGAAGAGAATGAGAATATAGCAGCAACGGGCCCGAAAGTTTCATTGTTTGCAAGAAGCATATCCTTTTTAGCGTTGGTGATGATGGTTGGTTGGTAGAAGTACCCAGAGGAACCACCAGCGGGTACATCACCACCACACTGAAGTTGACCTCCCTTCTTGATTGCATCTTGCACATGACTTTTGACTTTCTCCACAGCAGCGGCATTGACAAGAGGCCCGTGGGTGACACCTTCGTCGATTCCACGGCCTAATTTGAATGACTGGACTCGTTGAATCGATCTTTTAGTGAACTCTTCCAGGACATTCTGATGCACAAATAGCCGGTTTGTGCAGACGCAAGTCTGACCCGAAGAGCGAAATTTACAGATCAAGGCTCCTTCCACCGCTTTTTCGAGGTCTGCATCCTCGAACACAATAAACGGCGCATTCCCACCGAGTTCCATGCTGATTCGCTTCATTGTATCGGCGGCGAGCTTCGTGAGCATCTTTCCGACATTTGTAGATCCAGTGAAGCTTAGCTTTTTGATCTTTGGATGCGTGGCGAGCTCCAAAGACGCGTTACGATCTTTGGTAGGTACAATATGTACGACCCCGGCGGGGAATCCGGCCTGCAAGGCAAGCTTGACCAAGGCAATAGCAGTGAAAGGGGTCTCACTTGGCGGCTTTATGACGACCGAACAGCCTGCCGCAAAAGCAGGGGCAATCTTACGGGTGATCATCGCCGCTGGGAAGTTCCATGGAGTGATGATTCCGCATACGCCAACTGGTTCTTTCAGAGTTAAGACGGTTGTATCTTGATATGAAGAAGGAATGACATCCCCATATGATCGAACTGATTCTTCGGCAAACCATGATACAAAGGTTGCTGCATAGGCTATCTCGCCCTTTGATTCTGTCAAAGTTTTACCGTTTTCAAGGGAGAGTATCTTTGCAACTGTCGATAGTTAATTAACAGAGTTGGCGGAGGAGACAATACTGACTTACGATCTTCCGTATTCTCCAAAATCAATTGGCACCATTGTCGAAGGAGCGACCCTCTCTGCTTGGCAGTAGTCCCTGAGAAATACTCTCGAAATCCATGATCGGCATTTTCAATGGCTTCCACAAAATCTCGTTGGGAAAAGTCGGCACAGAAAGCAAGAACTTGACCCGAGGAAGGTTCAGTGACTGAAAACGTCTTGTTCGAAGCATCGTGCCTCCATTTTCCCGCAAAGTAACCCCTGCCGTCAAAAAGAGAAGGATTTGCCAATTTAACCGGAAGTTGGTAGCAAGCGTTGTCCATGATGGGCGCTGGGTGGAATAATTGAGAAAAGATAGTTCAATATTCAAGAATCTTGGTTTGAAGCGATAATAAATGAAATTTGTAACGCAAATTAGAACATACTTGTACTTCAGATAACCTGCCTCCATCGTATTCAAATTAGGCAATCGGAATTACATTCCCGGCCGGCCAAGGCTTGAATTATCCGATACATATGGACAAAAAGTTCCGAGGTATGTGACAGGCAATATGGTAAAGCTTGCATAGGGTAATAGGAGCAACCAGCTGCAGCTCGAAAAAACACAAATACATTTGCAAATAGTCTTTCGTAGTAGCTATGCTAAGGGCTTACGGCTACTAGGGCTAACACAAATCCGAGATCTGCCGAGGTCCTTCGGTGATACCCGTTGAATCCAATACAACCTTGCAACATAAATGACAAACGGGCCTCAATTGTGATTAAGTCACCGAGCCTCCAAACGCATCCTACAGCAAAAAGAAAATTGACAAAATCAACCATGCAAGCCGTGGTTTTTAAGGGTCCAGTGCAGGTTGCTCTCGAGAAAAGACCCTTACCGGAGATCCAACATCCAACAGACGTGGTCCTGAAAGTACGATACACGGCGCTATGTGGCAGGCAAGAAATTCAAGTTGGCATTTTCAAACTTGCATATAATCGCTAACATTAAGAAAGTGAACTACATGTCTTCCGGGGCCATCAAGCTTCTGGTACAGGGTTTATCATGGGCCATGAATTCTCAGGAGAAGTCATAGAGGTCGGATCTGACATACGACAATTCAAAAAGATGGACCGAGTAATATCGCCCTTCACCGTGAGCTGTGGGAAATGCTTTTACTGTGAATATGGCTTTTCTTCTCGGTGTACTCACGGCATGTTGTTTGGCACCAGTGCACTCGATGGTGGGCAAGCCGAATACGTGCGTGTTCCGCTAGCTGATTCAACTCTCTTTCGAATTCCGCCTTCAATTGACGAAAGGAAATTGGTTCTTATGGCCGATATCTTTCCTACCGGCTATTTTGCCGCTTTTAATGCTTTCTCGGAGTTGGATCCTAGGGAGATTCGAGATAGCACAGTCCTCCTCTTTGGCTGCGGCCCTGTGGGTATCTGCGCACTTATTAGTGCACTAGAGTATCGGCCAAAGAGCCTGATTGCAATCGATAGTGTGCCCTCACGACTGGCACTTGCACAGAGTCTAGGGGCCGAGCCGTGGAACTTTAAGGACAACGAAGAGGGGCTACGGCAGAGGGTGAAAAATCTTACTGACGGCCGTGGGGCAGATATCGCTATCGAAGTGGTTGGACATAGCAGTGCACTAAGGATGGGCTTCGATCTATTGCGACCCTGGGGACGGATTTCGAGTGTAGGTGTCCACAATCAAGAAATTCCGTGGACAGGGAACGAAGCCTACGGAAAAAACCTTCGCCTGCAGATGGGTCGATGCCCTGTTCGGAGTATGCCCACGCCGGCTTGATCTCATGGTACTCCTTAGCTAACTCTGATTAGGTATCTTTGACGAGGCCATGAAGCTTTTCGAAAGAAAGCAAGATGATTTGAAGTAAGTTAAACCCGCATCGTGATAGGTTCTTTTGATACTGATGGCTATTAGTTTCATGTGTGAAGACATTCGTCCACTTTCGCAGGCTATCCAAGCGTAGGTGACTATTGTGCTGCTATTCTAAGCTTTCTGGTTGACACTCATGCAGATATGAAGATTTCAGTAATATGCGGGCCCAAAAGATCATTTTCGAGGCAGGTTCTGGAGGCCAGAAATAATGCGATGGTTTCTTTTTGTCTCTACTGAGAAATAGTTTACTTTACAACTTTCCATTGCCCTCGGTTTGAATTATCACTCGTTAAAGTAAGAAAAAAAAAAAAAAAAAAAAAAAAGGCAGGATCTCAAAATTCGCTTCCAATATCTGATAAAAATTGTGTTTCGTTGGCGGCCCCAGGCCCCGTGTCTCTTCAGGACTTCGTAGTTTGATAGATCTCTCTTGTTGTCACCACGAATGGATGTTTTTCCCTCTCCACTCCTGTCGTAATATCTCTTGTCACATTACTGCGTGTTGACGTGTCTATCTCTATGCGCAAATATTGGCAAATATTAAGTAATTATTTGTGACATTAGAGATAGAGAAGGAAGTTGAATTCTCCAACTACGCTGAGCAAGCTGCTGGGCTTTAATAGGCCCAGCGGACAAAGAAACAACAAACAGCAAACGGAGACCTGGAAAGCAAGGCATCAACTCCCAAACCCTATTAACTATTATTATTTAATCAAGTTTATTGTCTATACCGAGCCCTAGAGCTATGATAGACCATGATTCATGGACTCGAGGCCAGAAGCTATTCTACAGTCTTTTGTCCCTATAAGTTCCTGAGGCAGCACCTCCTTCTATAATCTTTCTAATCCTTTTCCTCGCCCCAGGCCGCCTGTATGCGCAGGGCTTTCGAGCAGAGTGCTCTCCTTGTGTTTCTGAGTAGGGTGGGTGTGGTCTAAGCTGAGATTCAGCTTAGGCTACCCTCCCTGTTATCCTTCTCCTCGCCTACTTGCTTCCTCCAATGTTTCCAGTCCCCATTCCTCATCTTTCCGGGCTCTTTCCACCGCCCATTGTAGATATCCCTGAGGTAGAGCTACGCTGGTGCTGGCTAAGAATTGTAGCAGTGCCCTAGTTGCTTTGGGCTCCCCTAGGAGTTGTCCTTGTGGATATTCTTCTGCTGTAGTGGGTCTCATAACTCCATCTGTCTCCAGGTCCTTGTAGAGCCTGTTTCACTGGTGTTGCCATTGCCTGCACTCAAAGAGAAGATGGTGTACTGTCTCTTTAGAGGAACCACATCCTTGGCAGGTTGCATCTTCTCAAGCCTGAATCTGGTGTAGATATGTTCCAGTGGCTGCATGCCCTGACTTCAGTTGAAAGTAGCGGCTTGCCAGGTGTTTTGGAGCCACTGCAACCAGGGGGTTGAGCTGCCAGTTTCTCTGTGGCCTGTACCATTGGGATTGTTGGCTGAGTTTCCTGGCAAGCCATCTCTGCTTTTGTACTGTCATGGCCTCTGTCCGGGCTCTCTGGGCAAAAGTGAGAGAGATCTCTTTTGAGCCCCTTCCTGGAGGCTTATTAGCCGCCTGCTTTGCTGCCTGGTCGGCTCTCTCATTTCCTTCTACCCCCGCGTGTCCCGGAACCCATTGTATGGTGGGTTGGCGATCTTGGGCTTGTAGTTTTTTGGCTATGGTGTGTGCTTGAATTGCTAGAGCTTGGCCTGGCCCAGGATGGGTATGTTGCAGCCTTGCAATGGCGGCCTGGGAGTCCAGCAGAACGGTGATTGGTCTCCAACCTCCTGTCTTCCATGCTACTTGGAGCGCTTGGATGACTCCAAGAAGTTCCGCATCAAAGACCTCGTATCCTTTGCCCAATGGGAACCCTCGGGTCTTCCAAGCTCCTCCCAGTTCTTGCCATGCAATTCCTGCTCCGCATCTGCCATTGTCTAACCTCGAGCCATCTGACCAGATTGTCAGTCCAGGAGGAAGGGCTCGTGCAGCTGCAAGGGCCTCTGCACTCAATAACACTTCTATTCGGCCTGGGAATCCCAAAACCTAGTTAGTTAGTTAACTAACCTATTCGAAGCTTTCGGGTAGCCACAATCGGAGGGTCGTTTGCCGCACAAACTTGTTCAACTCATCAAGATTATGCAAGTCAAAGATTTGAAATGGGGCGCTTGGGCAAAAAGAGAGCCCTGCTATTACTCGGGACCATCTTCTCGTTCTGATTTGTGGTGGTAAATCGCACTTCTTCCAGCCCTTCGGTTATCCCCATGCGCCATATTTTCGTGATCAACTTGTGACCTGGCCTGACAAGGGAGGCAAATCTTGCCTGGAACTTTTTGAGCTGGGTCGCATCATAATCGTAAATTTTTTGCAAAACCCCATGGCATGTGGAACTATACGTGAAAAGACCGTGAATGATGACACCACCCATCCCCATCTCCAGCCCTGGTTCCGGAACAGCATGAAGCGGGTTGTAGTCACCATTGAGACTGGACAGCGTTAGAGGCCTTGTTAAACTCGAATTTAGAATTGAAGGGATAATTCACCGGTATAGAAAGATCGTATTGTCTGTAATCTGCACTTCATGGGTTGCATCTGGTGCGCAGTTGGGAGAGGGATAGGTAGGCGATTTGGGGCTTTGAATATGGATCACGTTTAAATTAGTGCTTTCATTTTCTTCCTCTGTGCTGCCGATAAAATAGGAGATTTACCTCGTGGACCTCCCCAATTTCCCTGTTTCGGGACGAAGCTCACAGTGCGCGTCGTTGTATATACTTCATCTGTTCCGGTGTTGACAATTTGCTGCTCTGTCTCAAAGGCGCTGCCGGCTTTACCCTTGTCGTAGATGCCAATGACCTTATTTCTTAACTCGAATCTTGCTCCTATGCTTGCTATAGGAAGTGGACGGTGAATCGTGAGTTCTCGTTGGCCGTCAACAGCATAACGGAGATCTAGAGCTGGAGCTCCTGGAATGGTGTTGGAAGCGTTGCGGCAATAAAACTCAATAACCTCTTGGTCGGTAAGGTTAAATGCTAGGAATGTCAGTAAATAGTAGGTCTCGCATGTAGTTCGACCTCTCGTGCTAGGTAATACGTACGCAAGATCAGAGGGTAAGTCGGAAACACCATGAACCGGGGATGGAGTTCCTGGGGAGAAAAGCCATTAAAATGAGCCAGTGCCTGCACTTAAGCAAAGAGCAAACTCACGTGAAGGAAATGAAGTTCTTTGGCAGTGACACCGATACTGTTCGCGAACAGAAGCACATCGCGCTGTAACCAGGACACTTCCAGTGGAGGCAACTCGTGTTCAGCGAACATGACGATGGTTTTGGATGAGGTCTGACTTCTGTCTAGGTCACATTTCTTTTCTAGTCTTATGGAGATCCTCTCATTTGCTGAGATCCCTGCTAGCGTAGACGGCCGATCTGGACAAACTGTTCCCGCAGAAGGCTCGCCGTTAGCCTCGGAACTGAAGGCTGTCCAAATTCCAGAGTGGTCAGCCGGTTCATTAGCCGACCGTGTCGAGTGAATAAAAACAACCAACATTGGACTTGGACGGTAGTATGACAATAGCCTGGTAGATTGCTACAATTCATCATCGTGAACTCGAAGTCGCTTCTCACCACCATCATGCATTACCTCCCCGAAATCGACACGAATATTCCATCGCTGGACCTTTTAACCCTATTATTTGGTACGTTTACTCTCTTGTGCATTTTTAAACACAATGACTGATTGATACAGAGTCCTCCTACTCATGGGCAAAGGATGAAACGGTGATACACGCAGAAGCACGAAATGAGACGAATTGTCTCACGAAGATCGAAACTGCTACCCTTATCCGTCGACTAGCTTATGTCCTAAGAATTGAGGTTGGAATTGGGGCTTTCGGTGCGGGCAAGGATGTAGTGACTTTCATTTGCTCAAACCATATTCTAGGACCATCCTTGTTCTTTGCAATCATCGGAAGCGGAGGTATCTATTCTGCAGCGTCAACATCATTGACGGTGTCGGAGCTAGCACATCAACTCCAGCAAAGTAAAAGCCATCTCATCATCGCAAGCGAAGATATGGCTGGTACCGCTCTCGAAGCGTCACAGATAGCCCACATTGCGCCGGAAAGGGTCTTGGTGCTCCACCGTATGGGTCTGGAGAGGGCCTTGACCCCGTCTGTGGATCGGAGTCGGAACTATCTGGGGGGAAAAAAGGAGCTCTCCTGGGAGAAAATCACCGATGAGAAGATCCTAGAGACTCGGGTAGTTGCCTTACTCTTTTCCAGCGGCACCACGGGAGTCCCCAAAGGCGTATGCCTCTCGCATAAGAATTTTGTGGCAGAGGCCGTGATCACTCAGACAGCCATTGGGACGTATCTCGATCGTACAGGACGACAAAATCAGGTTGACTATGAATACCGCACGATTGCGCACCTCCCAACTGCCCATATTTCAGGGCTCCAGGGCTATTTTATCAATGCTACCATGACCGGCGGAACGGTTTTCTGGATGTCCAATTATGTCTTCGAGGACTTCGTTCAGGCAGCAAGGAAGCACCGGCCCACATTCATTTCCACTGTGCCGTCCATCTACCTGCGCATTGCCAAAAGCCTTTCTGTTTCCGTCGAGTTTCACAGTCTTGAGCATGCCCAGTCAGGCGCTGCGCCAATGGGCCCCGATTTGCAGAAACTGGCCGAGACGAAGCTCAAGTGCAAGATTAGCCAGGCATGGGGATTGACGGAAACCACAGGCGCGGTCACTTGGCTTCCTTGGGACCGCGAGGACAACACAGCGAGCATCAGTCAGCTGTTACCAAACACACGCCTAAAGATTGTCGACGATGCCGGAGCCCCTGTCCGAGATGGCCATGCGGGCGAGATTCTGGTGCGCGGTCCCAACGTGACCATGGGGTACTGGCAGAATCCAAAGGCCACGGCGGAGGCCTTTACTGATGATGGGTGGTTTCGAACCGGGGACATTGGTGTGCGCAGGGATGGGAAGTTTTATATCGTCGATCGGAAGAAGGTTGGTCATTGAGCCTTATTGCAATTCAGGTACTTCATGGCTGACTTTACCACAGGAATTAATCAAATATAAAGGCTTGCAGGTGGCACCAGCCGAGATTGAGGCGGTCCTCGTGGGACATGACAAGATCCTCGATGCCGGGGTGATTGGAATACCTGATCCCCGCATTCCCGGTAATGAGATCCCACGCGCATTTGTTGTCCGCAAGCCGGGACATAGCCCGATAACCGAGGAAGAGGTCAAGGAGCATGTTCACAACAAGTTGGCTTCACATAAGCAACTGCGGGGTGGCGTCAAGTTCATTGGTGAGATTCCTCGTAACTTGTCCGGCAAGATACTCCGGCGCAGGTTGGGGGAGGTTGAAGACCCAGAGAGGCCCTCTAAGCTGTGAAAGGTGCATCTCAGGAATATTAGTCTTAGTTATCCAGGTTAAAAAATGCCACGCCCTGATTGTGATGAGAAGGTGACCCAAAAGTTCCAGTAGGAAAAAAGGCAGAGATAGATTTGATATGGAGAAAGAGGCGCATGCTAACTGTTTGGCTCGAGAGGAACGTAATAAACAGAGTGCTGGCGACCTAAGGTATAAACCTATTGATGCTTTAGGGCCTCAAAGTGTCCCCCGTATACCCGCACTCCTTGCTACAGAAGCCAAGTATTCTTTCTCCAGCTCTTCTGGCCAGTGCAGCTCAGACAATGTCATACAGGTCTTTTTAGAGATTCAAGGTGTCCTAAAACTCGATGCGCCCGTTGTGCAACCCTCCGGTCACAGCAATATCTGCCCCTGTTGTATACGATGCTCCTTCGCCTAGCAGATACGCCGTCGCGAGCGCAAGGTCTTCGGGTTGTCCAATGCGTTTCAAAGGAGGTGTGCTGTTAAACACTTCCTGAATGTCCGCAAACTGCGCCGACATCTTGGTCGCGATAAATCCAGGAGAAATAGTATTGACGCGCACATTGTATGGAGCCATCTCTACCGCAAGGGTCTTTCCTAGAAGCTTGATGGCACCCTTCGAGGCGCCGTAGATTGATACTTTTTGTGCAGGTATGGCACAGTGAGCCGCAATAGAGGCAATCATAACAATAGATCCGCCGTTACCTTGCTTGATCATTTGTTTCGCGGCAAGCTGGGCCGAGAAAAAAGACCCAAGGACCTGCCATGCATGTCAGGAAAAGTACAATTTATTGATAAAGAGTGGCACCGAGAGTGTACTTACATTGATGTCAAGAATGCGACGAGACTCTTCCCATGTATGTTCGAGAAATGGCTTGTCAAGAGCAATCCCGGCGCAGGTGATACTATCACGAAACCCTGTTAGTTTTGCAGTCTTACACGAGACCTAAAGAAGAATCCTAACTCGCCAATTATCGAGCTTGCCCATGTCCTGAGCCACTCTGTCAAAAGCAACCTCCATCCCCTCTTTTGAAGTCACATCCATCCTGTAATTAAAGTCATGAGTGTCGGCTCATTATGCTGTCGTTGTGCGAACTTGCTTACCGGTGAAAGACGAATCGAGAGCCATAGTCTCTCTCCAGCTGAGCGAGACTCGTGTCTGGCTCTTGAGCATCTAGTATAGTTATACCACTACCTAGTGCTGCGGCCGTCTTGGCCAGGATCAATCCAATTCCTCTCGAGCCCCCTAGCGTGGGAACAGTCAGCATGTTTTCATTCATGTAATTGGGCATGGTAGATACCTGTGATAACAGTAACTTTGCCATCTAGGGACAACTTAGAAGCTATGAATTCCCGGGCCGTATTTGAGGCTTCGGTTGAGCCAAATGGGCTTGTTCCAAAACTACGTTTCGTGGTTCTCCTAGACCTAGTCCAGAAGTGGCTAGAGATATTGGGTTGCCGATTCATGGAGAGAGCGCCCCGCAAAGGGACGAATCTTGAGGGACGGAGAGCAATGCGGGATTTCGGCATTCTGGAAAATTTTGGCGAAGGCTTGTGACATTAGACAACAACGGTAAGAGGTGATGGATGATATCTGAATGTTGATATTCGAGGATGAAATGCCTGTACAGGTCTTCTAGATGTTTACTGTAGCGACGCCAGAAGACAGTTTTACCCCGCAATCAAAAGGGAGTGGGAAATGGTGCCCTGGAGATTCCCCGGAATTGTGCAGTGATATGCCCCAGAAATAGAATTTCGGGTTCATTTCTCGCCCCGATACGCGTTATCGGGCGTTGCAAACGGGTTTACAATTCCACGGATTTTCCATAACTGGGCTGTCCTTGATTCCGCCTCGAGGGAAGGCTCAAGGTGCCAATCAGCGATTCTCGTACCTGCCGATTGGAAGCTGCGGTTTATTATTCTTGCACAGCCAGGGGTCCAAAAGATGAGATCGGTTCTACTGGCTGGATTCTAGTGGAGAGAAGTCGAAATCGTGGAATATTTCAAAAGTATCGGTCGGAAATGACATCAATAAATGTGCTTTGGAGCAGCATTGCCAATTTGAAATTATACAATTCGCTTTTTAAGTCAATTTCATTCAAGGCGCAAGCAGTGAAATATACGAGATCGATAGCATATATGTAGTAAGATCCATTTTATCTACATTCCCATAGGCCCAGAGGCGTAGAGCCCGGAGAAGCAGTTTCTATCCAGCATAGTTACACAATTTGTAATAACAAGAGTCTTCTATCGTACAAGAGACAGAAGACCCTGGAAATATTGCGGCATTTGGTGAGGCAATGCTCCTTTTTGGTGCCACGCCAGACCCATGAGAGCAAGAAACAGGAAGCCATATGTCTCCTTTGTAGTTCGGAACCACCGCCACAGCGTGTTGACAAACCACAATCTCGACCCAGGCATCTCTTTGAACACGCCAACATGGGGTCTCAATGCTTTCTTCCAGTAAGTCGAGGCATAGCCTGGCCACGACGCTGAGTTGCGCCCATGCTTGTTGATATACCAGTTTGAGCATCCAGCTTCAAACACACTGCCTTTGAGTTCAGTCTGCAATGCGTTTACCCATTGGTATTCTGCGGTACGCTTCACTTCTAGTGAGGATATCCGGCGATCAATAATCGGCGCAATCAACGTTCGAGCCAAAAATTCCACCTGTACCTCGGAAGCAAAGAGCACGGAGTTGTGTGCAGGGAAGGTGTTAGGACCGAATCTATGTACCATAGAGTCAGTATGCACTCTCTGATCGAGGAAGCAATCAAGGTAATATTCAGCAAAACATACAAAAGGCCAAGGTTTGGGAAATTGTGCACGTAGACACCCATATAGGCCTGTGCCCCACGAGACTCCAACCACTGCTGTGACAGGCTCTTGCCATTTTTGCCGTACAACTCCATTGGGACGATAAACTGCTGGACATCAAAGCCCGTTGCCAAAACAATCGCATCGAATTCAGTCCGGACGCCATCTGTACCGGTGATACCAGTCTCGTCGATTTGATCGATTCCAACGGGAGCCAATTCCACATTACTGCGATGGAGACTATCCAGATAATTCGGGTCGAAGATCCGTCGCTTGCAGCCTTTTTTTTTTGGGTGGGGGTGGCGTCAGCACAGTTTGTGGACTTTGAATGGGAAAGCAGTATTAGACTCACCTAAGGGAAAGTTCGGAACAAGAGACTTGTGGTACTCCTTGGGCGCAGTCTGATAGATGTACTGGCGTGCTCTGCTCTCAGCTTTCGCGCGCAACTTCTCAGCCGCCGGTCCAGGTAGATAAGTGGCCACGAGTTTGTCACTGGCAAGGAAAAGCTGCAGACGAAGGTAGCGCTCCCAGAAGGGGATGTTACGGAGGCACCATTTTTCGAAAGCTGTGAAGCTACGGTTTGGCCTCTCGTGATACCACTGCGCACTTCTTGCGTATTGCTTTACCATTGCGGCATCTTGAGCAATGGCAGGGACCACCTGGGCTGCAGAGCATCCGTTTCCAATCACTGCGAGGCGTTTCCTGCGGTAGTCAAATTGATGGTTCCACCGCGCGGTGTGGAAGATTTCGCCGCTGAATTTCTCCATACCGGAGAATCGAGTGTCTCGTGGCTTTGAGATACCGCCTACGGCGGAGATAAAGATGGTTGCGGTTCTGGTGTATTCGATGTGTGTCTGACAATCAAGAAGACGAACCTCCCAAAACCCCCCGTCATTCCAGGACGCGGAAATACATTCGATCCCAAACTCCATGTGCTTTCGGAGATCAAATTTGTCCACCGTTGCTTCCATGTCTGCGTCATGTGTTATTTATCAGTGCAAAATAATGGGACATGTTGATTTGACCGTTTATAACGTACATTCAAGGATCTCGGGTCCCTCGCATAGCTCCTTCGACCAATTTGGATTCTGGTTGAATGAAAATGAATAGAGTATTGTCGGCACATCACATCCCCTACCCGTGGAATACTAATTAGCGCTGCCTCTGTCATTCGGACTAGGGTTACGCACACTCCCGGATATGTGTTCTGTCGCCACGTGCCGCCAGGCCCGTCAAGCTTGTCGTAGAACTATATGGTCACCACGTTAAGGGCTGGATTCTGTGAGCTTGGTTTGTTCATTACTCACTGTAAAATCGTCGAAGCCCAATTTGTGCTTCAAGGTGTGCGCAAGGGCGATGCCTGACGGCCCGGCACCGATAACGATAATCTCTTGACTCAGCATCGTGAACAAGAAGCAGAAAGATGCAGTCTCTGGAAATTTCAACAAATAGTTTGAACGAAGAGAAGCGAAAAAATACTACGAACATGTCATTGCATATTTACATTTATATCACTGTCACACTACGTCGGTCCACTGGGTATGAGCCGAAAACCGACGGAATCGCTGATCACGCGGAACAGACATGAACAAGCCTAGGGGAAAGTGTTCGAAAGCGCAATCCCGAAAGGCAGGATACCGCAGGCCTGAGAAGTGAGTGAGCCGGGAAGGCGTTCATGAAGTGGCTTGTATTCAAAATCCGCGGAATTGCAAACCCGGTGGAGAGTTGAGAATCCCAACTGGACCTGATCCTAGAATGTC
Source organism: Aspergillus glaucus CBS 516.65 (assembly GCF_001890805.1). NCBI lineage: Eukaryota > Fungi > Ascomycota > Eurotiomycetes > Eurotiales > Aspergillaceae > Aspergillus > Aspergillus glaucus. Next base: position 116,665 of record NW_019170487.1, on the reverse strand, counting down.
ATGACTCGCGTAAGATTTTAGCAAAAAAATAATAGAGTTCACTTACCGGGATTGATGGTCTCAGTCTGTCAGAAAAAGAAAATTTTTTTTGGTGGTCGATCTACCCCATGATTACCCCGGAGTGCCCGGACTAGCATCTATGGGCATGTGGCAGGCTTTTACCAAGCCACCTCAAGGTAGAAAAAAGTCTACTATAAAAGAAATGAACTCAAACGGCTCTATATACCCCATACTAGGTCTAGTATTTCTCCTATTTCCAGCGGCAAGAACAAAAAAGGTGACCGTCCATTATGAAGAACTTGAAAGAGAAAGCGCTTTATCGTGTCATGCGCCTTTGCTGTTGCTTGGTGTGTGTCTACAACCCCATACTATCATAAGAATATTGGAACTGACCACTGCACAGGCCTTCGGATTATCTGGGTGAGTGAAGTCTGGGTCACGAACCAAAGTTTCAGTGGTCGAAGACTGAGTGCGACAGCTATGATGCTGGTGTTCTGGGAGGTGTTCAGGAAACACGCCCTTTCCATGAAGCACTCGGAGTATGTAGCGATCCAGTCGGTTGGATTTTTCGCAGGCTGATAATTCCAGAATTCAACTGGCTCTTACATCATTCCCATGGTGGCATCTAGTTATACATTGGCTGCCACCGTGTGCGCTCTGGCAGTCTCGTGGCTTGGCATGCCCTTGGGGCGACGGGGCTGTATAGTCTTGGGCGACGTTCTGAACTAACTGATTCCACAATACAGGCCGAGATGAGTCTCACCGAAAAGGAACGTGGCCCTGAGGTGGCTTTCCAATGCATATTCCTAGTCAGTGGCTGTGCATTCGCGTACTGGGTCGATTTTGGCTTTACGCGACTCAATAATCAGATCTCATGGGTGAGAAGATGCTACTCGAAATGGTTTCCAAGTGACCAGACTCTGATCATGCATAGCGCTTTCCCATGGCGTTTCAAGCCGGACTAGCTGTCGTTTCAGGTGTAGGTATGTTCTTGCTGCCTGGCACTCCTCGGTGGTATTATATTCGCGGTCGCTTCCAAGAAGGGGACGAGATTCTATCGCGTCTACATGATCGAGCGGTATCGGACCCTGCTGTTCAAGAGATGCGGCAGTCGGTTCTTTCGTCCCTTGAACATGAGGCTGAGCAGACCAAAAGATTGAACGTACTTGATCTCTTGTGGGACCGAACTGACCTGCGAGTGGGACGTCGAATTCGTGTTGCCTTTTTGACCCTGTCCGTACAACAAATGATGGGTAAGCAGATCTCCTTCTTACAGACTCTCTCTCCCCGTCTTAAACATTCATCCCAGGAATCAACATCGCTGTTTACTAGTGTCACGATTTTCTCACAGATTGGCCTTTCTTTCACAATGTGCCAGCTTCTCGCCGCGGTGATGAACACCACCTTTGCGATGGGGTCTTTCCTTCTTCCTTTTACCATTGAGAGGTTCGGACGGAGAAGGATAATGATGTACTTAGCTGCGGCTCTCACAATCTGCCTTACAGTACTTGTCACAATGATTGGATCCCCAGAGCCCACACTGGCAAAACAGTGGGTAGCAGTTGCAGTCATTGTTATCTATAATCTCATTTTTGGCTATGGATGGATTGGTGTTTGTTGGTTGTACGGGCCTGAGGTAAGCTGGTTTATTGCCTCTGTACTTCAAGATTGGTATTTCAAATCCTCACGTCCTACTAGATAGCGCCACTGCAGTTCCGCCACGTTGGAGGTACCGCTGCCGCATTCGGAGAATGGCTATTTTGTTTTTTCACTGTATTCGCAGGAGGTATTGGGCTTGAGAAAGGGGGACGAGGTGATATAAATCGTGGTGGTTCGTTTGCCAATTGTTTAGTGGGCAAGGAAGGGATTAAGTGTTCCCATCACGACACTGTCGATGCATGATAACACTGGGGCTGTGATCGAAAGAGACTCACATTCCCAGTTCGAGAATGTTGGCCAGCCCCCTTGCTCAAAAATGGAGACTTTACGGTGAAAACTGATTCTAGGTGAAATTTCAGCCATGCCCTAGAGCTATTCAGTCAGTTGCCAAAAGAGAAAAGGTAGTAGAATACGAAATTCAGATGATTACGGCACGCTAGTGGTTTTTGAAAGACTGAGAACCCTTTTTCCAAGCCAATATTCAAGTAGCTTTGATTTACTAGATGGCTCCTCCGGCTATTGCAAACACCCATTGAAAGATATATATCTTGTTCTGCGCTATGATTGCGGTTAGCATTCCTTTTGTCTACTTCTTTATGCCAGAGGTTTGTGGACTTCTTTTTTTTTTTCTTTCCCCCCCCCCCTCTAACTAATATATATCCTCTTTTAGCAAGGTCGCTGTTGAAGATACTTTTCTGACTTTTATTCTTTGCACAGACCATATTGGAAGAGATTGATTACATCTTCGTGAAACAGAAGTCATGTCAATGAGCTATTGGATAATACCTCTCAACTGATGTGCAGATCTTCTCAGATTATTGCTCCATAAACATGGTTCATTACAAAATTTTGCAGATATCCGGACAATCAAGCTAGCATGTGAACTGGTACTTGCTACAATTTCTGACCTGGCTTGTTCAATTGAATCACATATAGACCTCGACTAGCTCACACTCATTTTTCTTTGAAGGCCATTCAAGCTGACAGGTGCGTTTCCTGAAGAGAAGAGAATGTAAAATGATTAATTCTGACTACAAACGACTACACATAATTTTGGAAGAAGGGCTTGAGCAACAAAGCCCCAAGCCAAATGAGCGTCTTGTGGACTCTTCTCGCAATTTTCAGTACGTGAATTGTTGTTATCGGGCAATACATGTCGCCGGCAAATCTTGAATATAGACACCAGGCACATCAAATGCGCCCGCGAGCCAGAAATTTGTCCGGGATGTCCACATACTTGCATCGAAGATACTCGGCTACATTCTTGCCCAAGACGTCGTAAGTAGAGCTTGATGCCACCCCGCGGTCCAAGTGATCCTTCAAAAGGAAGTGCACGGCTGTGGCAAAACATTTTGTCAGTAGAGCATCAAAAAAATCACAGCATTCCCAAATTCGTGGCTATGAAATGTGAAACTCACCCCAGATATTCGGCAACTCAAAGCGGAAGATTTTATTTCCCACATCATCTTTGCCAAGCAACGATCGGATCTTATCCGTGCTCAATAAGGACCGCAGCCAATTCCATTCGTCGGCATGGCGAACAAAGAAGCCTACGTTGGCATCAGATCCTTTGTCGCCGGATCGAGCGTGTACCACATAGCCCAGGGGGGCACGGGTGGTGGGTCCGAACACCGCCATATCAAAAGGAGCCGCGGTCTCATGCGACGGCTGTTCATATAAAAATGGGACAGTATCGCGTGGGTGATCTATTGGGGTCTCGGTGCCTCTAAAAGGAAGATGGCAAATGTGATGCATCCGACTTTGCGGAAAGATGGACACGAAGTACTCGTAGTAAGGCTTTGGGGCGGCCTGGCGAGCGTCCACGGCAAAGGTCGCCCCCGGATAGCTCTGCATGATTGTGTCTGTACAGGGCTGGAAAAAATTGGTGATCCCAAGGGCTTCTTCAGATCGTGATTGAGCAAAAATTCGCACATCAACTGTGGCCGCATCCTGGCTAGAAGGGTCCGAGGCACAGGATCCGCTTGTTCGGAAGATTAAAGTATGGTATTGAGATTCGTCGAGCAGATGACGGATTTGCCTCTCAAGCAGTGCGGCCTTTTCCTGGATGTCCAAACCGCAAAGGAAATAGTGAACTTCGGCTTGAAAGCCGCCGAGCGCTGTGATGCCAATTTTCGTTGTTGGTGGCGGCCGAAGACTTTTGACATTGGAGACATGACTGGTAATTTGTTAGTTTAGCTTTGTGAATAAAAATTTTGAACATCGACTGTCAGTATAAACATACACACGATTTGGCCCCTGTTGCTTGATGACTATCTCGTCCAAGATAGCTACGACATCAGGATTATAGTATAGTGGACCCTGAATCTCGTACAGGAGTTGAGCCTTGCACGTATCCTCTGTCAACATGCCATCTTTGCCTCTCTGTATTGTCACCACAAAATCTCCTGCGGGACTAATCTCAGCAATAGGAAAGCCTATATCAACTCCAGGTCCAGGCAGAGACTTGAAGCCAGAGAAGTTGCCGCCCGTGACGTATGTGGAGCATTCGATCAAATGGCCTGCTACGAAGGCATGGGCCAGTTGATCAAAGTCTTGTCGGCTCCATTTGTAATGATAGGCCGCACAAGCAATCGTGGGGGAGGCATCTGTCACTCTGCCACAGATAACGATATCGGCTCCTTGGTTGAAAGCTTCAACAATGCCCCATGCTCCAAGATAACATTGCGCATAGATTGGATCAAACTCCCAGTCAGTGAGTTTCTTCCCTAGGAGGCATTAGCGACTCTGCCGAGTTTCCATGCGGTGTTTTGTAACGAAGGAAGGGAATTTACCGGTTGTGAGATTGGTAAAGTCTTCCCCCGACTGGATGGCCTTGTGAAGCAAATCTGAAACCTCATCGCCCTCAACCCAGGCCACCTTGAGATCAAGGTTCTTTTCTCTGGTCGACGTAACGAGAACATCATGCAGCTTCTTCGTGTCACTGGCTCCTGCGTTGACCGCCAGCTTGATCTTTCGCGTCGCGAGATCCACCAATGCGGGCTTGATCGATTCCAGAAATGAAAGTTCGAACTCCGATGTTTGCTGATTCTTAATTTTTGCCCCACCCCGAGTAGTCATATTGTACTCGGACATCCAATCACCCACAATGAAGTGAACATCTTCTGTCCGAGCAAGCTCCGCTAGTCCATGGCGTCGGTCGGTCACGGATCCGGAGGCAGACGTGATTCGTAGAGTGTCAGGCTTTGAAACAGTCATGATCATTTTAGACTCGATCCATAAGGTGTCTGTATTAACTCTGTAGATATCCCTGACGTGCCTAGCTTTAAGTACACCATAGTGCTTACGTTGGGTCGGGTAAGCTTTTGGTCGAACTGGACAGCCCCGAGGTCCGAAAAACCACGATCTGGTTGGGCCTTCAGGTCAGTCACGGTAGAACCCTGATAGACACGATAGAATGGATGTGGGAGTGTTGAATTACATCGAGTGCATGACAAGCCATTCCTGACTCAAGCTGAAGTGCGGGGCGCTAGGTCAGACATCGGCAATTCTTCGCGTAATTTTCTTGTCATTCGCCACAGTAACAATTTCCGGCATCATACAGTATATGGAGTGTATCTACAAGCTAAGGCAAGCTTTAGCAGTGACAGGGCGGCGCGATCCGATAAATGCTATGAAATTACTGTACCGACTGGAATCAGGCTACGCTCTCAGAGATAGGAAAAAGGCTAGTTTATCATGGGACCATCCAGGGAGATTTGCACCCCTTATTTCTCGTTATCAAAGAGTAGATTTCAGAGAATGAAAAAGCAGAACACACAAAGGACTACTTGCTTGACTGCATCCAAGGATCAGAGAGAGAGAGAGAGAGAGAGAGAGAGAGAGAGAGAGAGAAAGAAAGGAGGTATGAATTCTCTATCGAAAGGCAAGCTACTGGCGGTCTATCTCACGACCCATCTCACAAAGAAACTGCAAAGCAACCCGAGGCGCGATAAACAAGGCATTTATCCAAACACTTTCTCACAACCCATTTTGCCAATGTAATTCCAACTAACCCTCAGTCGAAAATTGTGGGCTGAAAGGGTAGTCAATATAGCCCCTGGGGGATTTCGGTGTGTAAAAGGTCGCCCTTTCATATTGATTCAAAGGGAGAGCTTTGGCAATCCGGAACGGCAAGTCGGGGTTGGCTAGGAAATGGCGTCCAAAAGCTATGGCGACACGACGGGTGGCTTGGCTCTGAAGTCTCTTCTCTGCCGACTCTGCTGTAAAGCCTCCTGCCAAGATGATGGCACCTGAGTTGCCAAAGGCGTCAAAGATAAAGGTATCATCATTTTCCACACTATCTTCGACCGTTTGACCACCCGAAATCCGTGGCTCGACGACGTGTAGGTACGCCAAATTCAGTCGGCTGAGGCCCAGAATGAGATCAGTGAATTGTTCCTGGAAATTCTTCATGCGCATGCTCTGAAATGTGCTCCATGGACTGATGCGGAATCCCGTCCTTTCAGCGCCAACCGCATCGGACACAGCTTTGGCAACTTCGAGACCAAATCGAGACCGATTCTCAAGACTACCACCCCATCGGTCAGTCCGGTTGTTTGCGGTGTCTTGTAGGAATTGGTCAGGTAGATATCCGTTTGCCCCGTGGATCTCGACGCCATCGAACCCTGCGGAAATAGCGTTCTTAGCAGCGCGGGCATAGTCATTGACCCAGTCCAGGATTTCATCCTCGCTAAGGGGCCTTGGAATAGGACTCGATTCCGTCATCGGAATATCTCCACTGGAAATGACATTTTCACCATCCCTTGCCAGTACCTCTGGGTTTGCAGCTCGACCTAATGCCCATAGCTGACAGAAAATGTAACTCCCACGGTCATGCACAGCGTCGGTGATGGTCTTCCATTGTTTGACTTGTGTTTCGCTCCATATTCCGGGGACATTGTCTGTTCCGCCTGCGCGCGCCGAGATAAACGTGCCTTCATTGATTAACAGGGTGCCGGGGACGGAGGCTCGCTGCGCGTAGTACTCGCGAGCGATATCGAGAGGGACATGGTGGTCGTCGGCGCGGATGCGTGTCATGGGAGCCAGCACGACCCGGTTGCTGATATCCAGATTGCCGATCCGGATGGGAGATATAATGGCGGCCATGGGGGAGGGGTGAAGTCGCTTTGTGTTGCTGTTGGTCGGTTTCGGTTCTGTGACTCGGCATCCCGAAGGAATACAGTACGTATTATATGTATTATTTAGTTATATTATCTCGATTAGAAATCAGATTGAATGTCTCCGAAATCTAGTTACGGGTTTTCGACAGATCTTGCCGGTCTTACGTGAGCTCAAGCCTTGGGTCATCTGAATCATGGATACTGAGTCAGTTGAGTGGGGTCATGCCCTCACATCAAACTAGTCGAGTGCTAATATGAGCATGAAGTTATCGATGGGTGCGTGTTTGAAAATCACTCCATATTGTTCCCACCATGCTAAAATGACATACGTCTCATGACAAATGGCCAAGGGATCCAGATGGAAACGGACCCTGTCCAAACCCGACAAAGGAGTGGATAGAACAGGATCTGTGGTGCACGAACTTGGAAAAAACAAAATCAAGTTGGAATTATTCATATCTTTGAACTGATGCTTTCTCTAGAAAGTCCGTGCTTTTTCCCAGGTCCTTTTGTTTGTCCAAATCGTTCAGCATTTCCTGGCACTGACTGCGAACAATCCCCACAGCATCGGATCCGAGAACGATACGTAAAGGAATATTCTGATGACCAGTAAAATGACCCTTGCGGTCCACAATATCCACAATTCGTTCCACTGCTTGTGCTGGATCTCCAGGCTGCTTGCCATTAGTATGTTCCAGCCTGGACTGGAAAGCTTCAGTAGCGGCGTCATACTCGGGGATTGAGTTGACAGCACGTTCTGTTTTTCTCATGTTAGTAGCAAGAATACCGGTACGAAACTGGCCTAGCACCGTAAGATACACTTCCACTCCAAACGATGCCACCTCTTTCTGGAGACTCTCGACGGCCCCTAAGCCTCCCGTCAGTCATGTAAATTCTTCCAGCAATGCTAGCAAATATAAACAGAATGTGAGTAGGATGTTGCATACCCTCAAGGGCGAATTTCGAGGCACTATAGGGTCCACCAACGGCAACTCCCATCCATGCAGCTATGCTACTCATGAATATGACGGTTCCGGTTTGACGAGCGCGCATGTGCGGTAGGAGTGCACGAGTGAGATTCAGAGGACCAAAGACATTGGTACTAAATTGATCCTGAATTTGCGATTGGCTGTGAACAGACACGAGTGATAAATTATTTTTAGAACCCAAGGCAAGCTAGATGGTGGGACGTACCCCAGTTCCTCCCACACCCCGGATAGTACATATCCTGCATTGTTGACCAAGACATCGATCTGACCGAACATCGCGATGGCTTTGGTGATAGCCTCATTGAGAAATTCTTGAGATTCGGTGATGTCCAACCGCAAGAGGCGGACATTGTCGAAGTGGGCAAAATTGGACAAGGTACTGATATCACGGGCCGTAGCGATTACTCGATCACCGCGTGCTACTATGGCGGAGACAAACAAGCTGCCAAAGCCAGAGCTGCAGCCTGTGATAAACCAGACGCGTGTAGGAGTTCGTGATCGGGTATGAGCCATTGCTGCTAGATATAGAGATACCGATACACCACAGAAGGGACCGACTACAGCGGAAATTTCTGTACTTTATTATTTCCTGTTGACTGGGCCTCGAATGCGGGGGGGCGTATTGGAATCTGTTGCGATATATTACACCTAGTCCCATTTCAGTAATTGCGGCACTCAGCCAATCCTGCTGTCATTCGCCTAGCCGAGGAATAAATTCTTCATGCCCCGAGATAGATAGCCCTAGCCTAAATAGATGCATATATTTGCCAGATTGCAAGCCTCATTGATTGCCCTTTTAGGAGCTGTACGATGATAAGAGTCTCCACCGATTCCAACAGAATCTCATGTATAGTATGCCATGTCCGCAGAGTGGGGCGGCATTGGCTAACACCCCTATGTTATGGCCGCCGGGTGATTGGTGGTAATTCCGGGATTTGTCCATTGTGCGCGGATGGACCGAGGCAAATGATTTGTGATCAAAGCTGTTACGATGTTCTCCCTTAAATCCTATAAAAGTGCTTTGGTTGTCGAGCCACAAGACATAATGCGTCAGTCTTATTTACCCTTGTCATCATGGCTTTGTCCATGCAGCGGCTAGTATCTGCGGTTATCCCTGCGTATGGGTGCCCGGAGGGCACCAAGATGCACATCCTTAACTTAGGCACTCTAAGTGTTGATGAGGGATGGTGAGTTTCGCTATCTTGTGACTATGACATGACTATAGAACATTTGTATCTGATGACCCGCACGTAGGCTTCTGATGGGCGCCAATGGGGGTTCAGCCAGCAATCCCAACCCTGTCAATAAGCGGAGAGACTTGATGCTGATTGCTGGACTGATCTATCACCCCGATATGGGTCTTACTCTCTTTGAATGTGGAAGTACGGAGGATGTACAGAAGGTAGAAACCTCTAATTCATTGGGCACTTACATGAGATCTAGCTGACAAGAGACAAATACAGCAATGGAGCAGTGAAGCAACAGAACTGTTCCCTCGCACTTGCTACAATGAGAACCATCATTTGCCTCAAGCCATCAGCAATGCCGGCTACGATATCAAGGATATCAAGGCGGTGATCATGGGTCATTTGCATTTAGACCACGCAGGTGGATTGGAGCATTTCCGTGACACGGGTGTTCCTGTATATGTCCACGAGGAGGAATTCAAACATGCTTGTTGGGCTGCTGGAACAAACTCTGATGGCGGTCTTTATTTGTGAGTATCTCTTTGAGAGCAGCTTTTACATTGTTCGGTCATCTAACCCCAATTTCCCGAACAGAGCGGATTACTTAGCTCTGGACGGCACTATCAACTGGCAGACATTCAACGACTCACAATTGGATCTATGCACGGGAATCACTCTTTATCATTGTCCCGGACACACTCCCGGGCTATGTATCATGCAAATAAATCTCGCACGCGATGGAACATTCATCTAGACGACGGACCAATACCACGTGAAGGAGAATTTTGAGTCCAATTGGGCACATGGGTGGCTTTTGCGAGACTACCGAAGCTGGGTCGACAGCGGGAAATTTATTCGGCGCTTGCAGAAAGCATTTTCCGCAAAACTCATCTTCGGGCATGACACTGCTACTGCAGAGGAGCTTATTAATAATCAAAAGTACTATGAGTAGTTAGAGATCTCAATATACCTTTCTCTCTGCTTCTAGACCAGATGCTTCATTTGAGCAGTATGAGTTTACTTCTTCTTGTGTTGCTGCCTTGCCAGGTTTTTCCTCGGTTTAGTAAGTGGAAAAGGCTAACTAGGTTATATTTACTTGTTATAATATGCAAAATCAGTCCTTATTTTCTGCTCTCTACGTTAGCCACTGAATGAAATACCTGCTGAATTCACCACGCCACAGAATTGCCGAGTTTTCTCTTCTCGATTCTTCCAAGTATGGTTGCTTAAACTGCCGTGTTTCATTCGCCCTGTCGTGGGTAAAGAATATAAACAGATTCAAAACTTGGTTCAGCCCCCTCATGGTCCTTCTTGTGGATATCAACCAAGACAAGACGACCGTCATATTCGATTGTAGCCGCATGAGGACTGCGACCAGCGAGATATAAAGTTCAATCTTTTGTGGCATTGTTCGCCGGCTTTGCCGGCAATCCATCCGAGCCACCAAGCACCACTGAAGCGTCGCCCACGACTAAATTTTCATAACCAACCATATATGTCATTGGCAAGGCCATGAATCGGTTGCAATCGTCGCTTAGCGCAGCTGCATACTCGGGACTGTTGTAGAAGGCCAACCAGTCGTCCCAAGTGCGCACCCATAGCTGTGCGCAGGCATCGTACTCAAGGACGTGTTCTCCAAGGCTTGTTGCGCGTTTCTTCATCTCAGGGGTTTGGTGGTGCTGCCCACTCCGTCAGCTTTTGTGTTAGACATTACAATGTTGGAAAACGTAGGCCAATATGTCTTCTACAGTAGTCAGAGGAGGTATAAGTCATACCTGGGCGTATCGGAGAATATAATTCTGGAAGGCCTTGGTAGCGACGGCCAAATCTGCGTGGACGGTCTCCCAGTGCCGAAAGAAGTCCGCGTGTGAAATTCTGTCAAGTTTGCGAAAGAAGACTGAAACCTTGATTGCATGTTGGATGTTTGGTTTGGAGCTATAATCTAGCTCTGGATAGGTGAATTGATAGTCTTTGGGTAAAGGATTCATAATGCGCTATATTGACGCGTCGTCTGTGTTTCTCGGACAATTAAAAGACAACTCCCACGGTACAAGGCTATATTTCTTATACTTGAAGGACTGTAGAGACTGTAATTTGCCATCAGGTTATCATAAAGGTTTGAGTCAGGGCATGTGATAGAACTGGAAGGATGTTTCTCATATTATTTAGTAGCGACATCATGATGATCCTCATTCAATTACATGATTCAGGTCATCTTACTCAGGTAAGGGAGCCCACACCAAATACATACCTACATACTGGCAGTTTGTGAAATGATATTCAGATTTCTCATCCACCCATGTCAACTCACTGATAGCTCTGCTCACAGCTGCCGATACCCTCGGCCATGCTCACCAGGCAAGACCGCACAAGGCTCCATGCCGGTACTGTATAATAAATCGCTTCACAGTATCATGTACATCGATATAGAACACTAGCAAGGAAGGAATAATGCTGGTAGACTGTATGGTTTGTCTTTGACTGGAACTTCACCGCTTCAACGCAAGTACAAACGAGCCAGGCACAATATGGTTTTTTTTTGGTAGTTAGTGTAAATTTGATTGATACTCCATTGACCTTATCGACATATATAGTTCCTACCAACATGATACCATACATGTAAACAAGCTTCCTTCGTTGCAATATTGTATATGAGGCTGGTAAATTGCAATACCTGACTGTTCCTGATATAGCAAATAAAACTAGAAAACAATTCCAAACCGGCCAGCCGTCTTACCATTTTCCATTAACTTAATCATTTTTTGTATGTCCATGATGTTGTTGAAGGTATTCAGGTGTGCTTTTATACCATGTTTGTAGCTGAACTCGATAGGCTCACGCATCTGTTGCGGTGTGCCACTGCTTGCGCCCATAATGCGATACTTGCCAAGAAGGATGTCAAGAGCATTAATCGACAAATTCTCCTTGGGTATACCAATAACCATTAATAATCCGTTGATTCTGCGGTCTTGTTAGCGTCGTCGTGTTTTTTCCAGCACATGCGATTGGAAGTGGAGAACCTCTCACCTCAAAACATTTGGCGCACTTTGATATGCAGCATTTGATGCGCTCAGCACAACAGCAGCATGTGCACCACCACTGGTCTTTTGCAATATTTCTTCTGTATAGCTCGGATTTGAGGCGGAGTTGAAAGTAAGGTCTGCGCCCAGAGCCCTGGCGTTTTCCAACTGAGAGTCAGAGATATCGATACCAATGATTCGCAACTTCATTGCCTTGGCATATTGGATTGCTTTGAACGATATTAGCTGTAGTAATGAATACTTGAAGGGGTTTAAAATTACCCAAATGGCCCAGCCCCCCACACCCAATGATCGTAATCCAGTCTCCTGCCTGCAGTCCGCATTTGTTGACCGCGTGGTATGCTACCAAACAAGTTTCCGATCAGTTGATGGAATATGGCCAAGGGGCAAAGAATTTTTATCCACGAACCTGTTATTCCAGCACAGAACAAGGGAGCCGTAGAAAAGAGATCCATGCCATCTGGAAGCACCATGGCATTCCGATAATCCGATATCGAATACTCTGCAAAGTGACCATGGGTAGTAAATCCATGGAGGCGGCCACTCCCTTTTACGCAGTGGAGATTGTGAACGCGGCATCCTTCGCACTCATCTAAGCGGGTTTAGTTAGCTCATCAGTTTCTCGCTGAGGATGGAACACGTCGTTCTGCAATAAATAAACCATGACTTACAGCACGCGTAACTGCATCCAAGACATCCGACTGGGTCCCCGACTTTGAACCCTTGCACGTTGCTTCCCATAGCAACAACAGTGCCGGTATTCTCATGTCCAATCGTAACCTTCTCCATCGGGGGCTTCTCCGCTGTATGACCCCAGAAAAGCATCTGGCCATCATAGTTAGAACACAAGTGAGAAGAGAGACCACCGAGGATCATACCAAATCAGAATGACATAGAGAAGCGCAAGCATTTTTGATGAGAACGTCGTCCTCCCCGGGCTCGGGAATCGGGACCTCATTAACCTCGACCTTGTTCAGGACCTTCTCTCGTGATATTTTTTTAGAAAATGGATTTCTTGTATGATTTTGGTGTATTCGTTCGGTAACATACAGTATTATACTGGGCGGCTCGCATTGTGCGATGCATTCTGGGATAGCATAGGTTTCACTCAAAATAATTCAAACGGGAAAGACGTAAATTACTTGTGGTTTCCCTACGTCGGATATTTATAAATTCAAAGCTCGTATAACTCACTTACAAAGGTCAAATGGCTTTCGTTATGGGGCTTCTTTGTGGCACTTGTAAATCAGCCGGTGCCAAGTTCATTTTCTCGAGGAAAGTCAGGATGGTAGTGCCATGATCACATTTTGTGAGCTTCGAGTCATGAATCTACAGTCAGAACCATTTTCCAACAGATGCCAGCTTGACTTCGCCAGGCAATACTGACTGAAATGCCATGACTCGACAGTGCAGATTCGGAAGCCTTTTTGCTAATGAATTGATTCTTGCTCACAAGATTATAATTTCTCGAAAATAGCTTTAAGTATGAGTCTATTGTTCGTGTCGACAACGATGTCTTTATGGTCGTGGGGCCAATTGATGCTAACATGCCCGGAATAGATTTAACTAGCTATTAGTCGCTTAGTCATCCGAAAATATCCTTATTTCTCGGATATTTGGGGATCCTGAATGCACTTCATGATGGCTATGCGCGGGTTCTAGGGCAGGAAATGAGAAATTTAATGGTTGGGCGGGGTATCCATCTACTAGAAGAGTCAGATAATGATTCGTTATTTGAAGCCCCAATCGACGATCGATCGGCAAGAGGTCACCTACCACTTTCTCAGCAATGGGACCCACGAACCAAGCAAGTTATTGGCCAAGCCGGCTTTTCATCGGACAAACATAACATGATTCGATTCGCATGACTCAGGTCCATATTGTCTTGCATGACTCAGTTCCGGTAATTACTTCAAAGTCATGGATCTCTTGCTGAAGCCTGTCTTCATTATTATTATTATTATTTAATCAAGTTTATTGTCCATACCGAGCCCTAGAGCTATGATAGACCATGATTCATGGACTCGAGGTCAGCAGCTATTCTACGGTCTAGCCTGTCTTCATGAGAGGGTTAGTTATATAATTAGGAGGATAAAGATAGATGAAGGCGGTCACTCTAAGATGACTGTATATATATATATATATATATATTTTTTTTTTTTGTTTTTTTGCTTGTTTTTTTTCTAGGACGGGGATATTCAAGCCATGAAGATCGAATCGCACCTCACTCAGTTGTTCATCAACAATCAGGCAAGTTTCGCGCTACAAGGATCCAGCGAACTAGTCTGGATATTGACTGTCGGAGTGTCTAGTACGTGGATTGTTTGAACCCAAAGAAGTACGTCTATTTTGTCTTCAAGCTCCGCACTGTCGGATCTAACATAATATCAGGAATTTCGTGTACAACCCAGCAAATGGAAGCCTCGTGAGTGACCAGATACCAGTCGCCGGGGAAGCCGATGTTGGTCTAGCCGTCAAGTCAGCTCAGGATGCATTTGCACCTGGCTCAGAATGGCGACGCATGAGCGACTTTGATCGCCAAAAAGTGTTGCTTAAATTTGCAGATCTGATCGAGGCCAACCAAGAATATCTGGCTTCCCTTACGCGGATCACTCTGGGTGCGCCGTACAACCCCTTTGGGAAATCAGAGATCGAAACTGCTATAGGCTGTTTTAGATGTATGTTTTTGATGTCATGTGCAGTTTGATCCAAAGATGCTGATATGTGGACAGATTATGCGGGATGGGTGGGCAAGTTTGCCGGTCAAAGTTTTCCCGCCACCGACGGCTTTTACAAGGTCGTTCGAAATGAGCCGCTGGGGGTTGTCGCAGGGTATGAACCGAGAGCATTGCTGTCAATGGCAGTGTCGGCTTTCTTTCTTTCGTTCTGTTTTCTTTTTTCCAACTCTGTTCTGACCATTAGGTAGGATTATTCCCTGGAACGGCCCATTGGCATCCATTGGCCTTAAAGCTGCGCCTGCATTATCAACTGGGAACGTTTTCATTCTGAAGCCAAGCGAGAAAACTCCGCTAGCGGCTGCTGCGCTCGGAAAGCTAGTAGTGGAGGCGGGCTTTCCTCCTGGCGTTTTCCAGGTCTTGATTGGAGACGGCAGTACTGGTAAAATACTCGCCAGTCATATGGAAATCGCAAAGGTGAGCTTCACGGGAAGCGTAGCAACAGGAAAAAGTGTGCAAGCCCTCGCTGCAAAAAGCAACTTGAAGAGGGTGACCCTTGAGCTCGGTGGCAAAAGTCCAGCTGTGGTTTTCGACGACGCGAATCTTGAGAATGCTGTCCACTGGTGAGTGCTTTCATTTATCAGCTACAACCAAGCTAATGTCATGAAACAGGTGTGTGAACGGGTTGACTACTAACTCCGGCCAGATCTGCTTCGCTGCATCTCGAGTGTATGTTCAAGACGGTATATATGACAGATTCTTGTCAGCCTACCGCAAGGCACTCGCTGTGAAGCGTGGGGTTATGGGCGATCCTGAGAAGGCCACATCAGAACTCGGGCCAGTCGTGGATCAGGCGCAGTATGAAAGGATCCTGGTGATCATTGATAACGCGAAAAAGAACAAAGAAGGAAGCCTTTTGCAGGGTGGGGAAGCACTGGGCTCCAAGGTTCGTTAATATGCGTCTCCAAAATCGAATTTCTTGCATCTTTGCTCATCAACCCAGGGATTCTACGTTGAACCAGCGATCTTCGAGGACACCGGGGCGGATGCATCTATCTCTCGGGATGAGATCTTCGGACCGGTTGTTGCGATAAACCGATTCAAAACCGAAGAGGAGGTAATTGATCTTGCCAATAACTCACGGTACGGTTTAATTGCGGGAGCTTTCACGCAAGATATCAACCGGGCTCTGCGACTGAGCGAGGCCTTCGATTCGGGGGTAGTGGGAATCAACTGCATCAGTACCATCCACTTCTCATGTCCTTTTGGCGGAACAAAGGAGAGCGGAATTGGTCGCGAGCTTGGTGTGCATGCGTTGAATGCCTATACGGAGCCCAAGACAGTGCTGATTAACCTCACCTATTAGGTGGGTTACTGTCTGTATTTGCTCCTTGTCAGGATTCTCGAGATCTGGCTCGGACGGTTGGAAATGGGCGAACATCCATTATCGAGAGGAATGCTAGCGCTCGGGTCTGTAGGCAAATAAATATGGTCAGCAATACTGTAACTATATTCAAAGATTCCGTAACCTCCTTCGCTGGAAGAGCAGATCGGCGCACGCTTCGGTCGTTTAAACTCACAGTATGGGCTTGTAGTTCAACCCCTTGGGAAATCATGCTTTGGTCGGGCCGAAAGCGGAATGGGAAAGTCGTCAAATTTCCGCAGAAATCATGTACAGTAGGTGTTGTGACGGAGTTTTTCGCGATTGACAACCCCGGATTGGAACTCATTGACCAGGATAGTTTTATTTAGGAGGGATTGAGCCTGCATGAGATTATTCTTGTCAAAGAACTCCAATCCGGGATTGTCAGTCATGAGAAACTCCATAGCCATATATCAGCTGGACAAGCCCGTTGCTGTTGTTATCCATGTATATTATGTGCCATTAGACTAAGTGGGTTTGTAATAAGCCTCACAATCCTTTCCTCTCCTCAAGGTACAAGAATGGCAAAATATCAACTAGGATGCTCGGTAGGATGTCTGTAGGATGACATTTTGGAGAGCATCAGTAACCTCTTCTATCCATAGGGTTAGCTACCCAACTAGTTGAAGTGCTGGTGAATACTCACCACTGCTGTTTAATTCCTTGGCTCCAACGTATCAAGAAGGTACGGCCTGGCAACTTGATCAAAGCCTGTGATCTCGCCGCCTCGACACATCCATGATCGCACCACAGACGCCGTCAGTCTCATCTCCAAGGCAATTCAATGATTGGCAGTTCCCTGCTTCACCTGGCAGAACATTGATTCATCTAGTATTTCATCCTTTAGTTTCAGTTTCTACCGTCCCTTGCTATTCAGTACTCCAAGGCTGTAAAGTTTCTCCGGGCAATCCAGTACTGGCCCAGTTGTAAAAATCTTCTTGAAGCCTTTGATATGAAAGAGCATGCTCAGCAAGCATACATGCAGACTGAGGACCAGAGTCAGATCAAAGATGATTCCTGGAATCTTAAATTCATTCCTTTCCAATTCCGTCAGTTGACCGGCTCCCAAAGGGGCTACGAGAACAAAAGCACTTACGCGGCTTTCTTCCCAAGGAACCTCTTTGTGAAGTCCGGCTTCAAGAAAATAAACAATCGAGGGCGCCTGCCTTCTGGATCTCGGATCAGGGTGAGCGTTATGTCCCGATGGCGAAGGTGGATGAGCGCCCCTGGACGGCTTGTAGCGATGGCTGCGAGATGGCAGAAGAAAAGTATCTGAATGTGCTACCAGCTGCAGTCAAACGTCATCTCAGTAGTGGTCAAGAGAATGCGTGCAAATTCAGTAACATCTTCAATATACATGTTCTTCTTTGGCCAGAGCAAAAGGGGAAGTATATACTCACATCCTGCACCTTGACAATTACATCTTTGCTCAGTCCTGACGCTGTCTTCTGTTTCAGAACAGGATGCCACCACTTCCAGAATGACTCAAGTGAGCTCTTGTATCTCATGCCTAGGCAATGCCAACCATTCTTGGGTGACAGATATCGCACTGCCAGCGACCGTCTCATCTGAGTTTGAGATCCATTGCCAGTGCTGTACCGGGTCGACACCAATGTACCAACAATATCTGCCAGGGAGCCACCGGTGAGCTTTCAACATAGCCTGAGGGCCAAGAGAGTTATCTACCTATTCCAATACATGCGGATCTCATTGAGTTTTTCTGAGTGCCAGCGCTGTACCGCCTCTGTCGAAGCTGGGAGACATTCAAGCCAGAGAGAGCCCGGGGAGCCCGGGATTCTCACGACTTGAGCGGAGCTGGGCCCTCAGCTCACTATAGATGTAAATAGGTATCAATAACTCCCGACTGTTTACAGGCGGCGGAACAGTTCCCGCGTAGCCAGGGACTAAAACTGGCTGGGACTGGTATGAATAAATCCGAATTTGAATCCGAATCCGAAGTTACCAACACTATCATTGATTACTTGTCAAGGGAAGATTTGATTGTGGCTATGTGCAGATGTCAAGATAAGTCGGTGTTTTGAAGTTGGAAAAGGACAGCCAATGATCAGTTGCTGTGGCATGCAATTACATTGGAAGGATTTCAAAGGATTCAGATTACGCAGCGCTGCGATGTTGGGTGATGGCTCACCCACAGCTATAGCGCACTCATCCTAACTCACCCCTGGTCGCACGACCGAAAAGCGGCATCACCCTTTAACTCACCCAGGAGGCACCCACCGAACTATTATCCGCAGTTAAGCCACACGCCGGTCGGTTGGTAGTTGGGTGGGTGACCACCAGCGAATCCCGGCTGTTGTATGTTTTTGCATCTTTTTTATAATACCTCCTCATTCGCTACTGTACACTGTATCTATTCTTATTTTTTTTTTGGAGTGAAGCAAGCATATCTTATAGAGACAGTTCTGACATGATTCAATTTTTTTTTTTTTCAAACAGAATCACCTTTGTGGAGAGCCCATGAACACCAAAATTCAAGGCAGGAATTGGGGCCATCAATTGGGATGAAAGAAGCCTCCCACTCAAAACACGCTCTAATCTGCTATTTCTCTTCGTCGATCAATTCTCAATCGTCCCCCCCAAGACTAGCACCATCCCCAACCATCGGCTCTGGTGTTCTCGCTGCAACAATGATGTAATTCCCCAACAGCCTTCTGCGAAAACCCGCCTCGCAGTAGATAAAATAGTACAGCCATTGTCGACGAAGCGCCTCTACTTCTGCATCCAATGCCTCAGGGCGTGCAGCGCGATAGTCCAACTCAATTCTCTTCCAGTTGCGGAGGAAGTTGTCTTGCCATGCAAGCAAGGTCTTGCCATAATGGGGACCGATGTTCAGGGCGGAGGTGATCTCCAAGTTTCCGTTTGAGCCCCGGTGGAGGGAGTCGAGGAGCATGTGGATCGTTGGTAGGTAGCCCCCGGGGAAGACATAGCGGCTAATGAAGGTTGGGACATTGGATTTTGTCTCGCGAAGCTATGAATGAGCTGGTTAAATTTGCTTTTAATGGTAAAGTGGAAAGTTAAATGGCTTACAGACCTTGTTGATCATGGTGATTCCATCAACGACCATCACCCCATGAGTAGGGTGTAGAAGCCGTGTGATGATCTCAAAATACTGGTCCAGGTATTCAGGACCGACATGCTCAAACATTCCTACCGAGATCACACGGTCATAGAACCCACCATTATTTTCTGGTCCAGAGGCATTACGATAATCGCAAAGGAGGATGCGCACGCGATCTTCCAGCCCAGCCTCCCTGACCCTTTCATCTGCAAGACACTTCTGCTTGTCTGAAAGAGTCAGCCCCGTCACCCGACACCCCGCTGTCTGGGCCGCCTTTATGGCCAAATCGCCCCATCCGCAGCCAATATCCAGGACATGGTGTGAAGATGAAAGCTGAGCTTTAGAGAGGAGATGCCGGACCTTCCGTTCCTGGGCTGATTCTAGTGACTCAGCTGGGTCACCAGACCAGTGGGCGCAGGAGTAGTTCATGTCTGCTGAGAGAAAGGCAATAAAGAGCTCGTTGGAGGTGTCATAGTGCGACACGATATTTTGGCGGGCTTGTTGGATGCTGTTGGAAGGTTGGAGAAGCCATGTAAGGCGAGGAAGGAGCTGGAGGAGAGAATTGCCAGAACCAAGACGGCTTCTGTTCTTGATGTAGATCTGCTTTGTTTGTTAGATTATCTGGAAAGGAAATTTGGGGGCGAGGAATGGTCCATGTTCTATGGCCATGGGTGTGCACACATCAAATATTCGACCCAGGTCATCACAGTCAACTTCCTGAAACATATAGGCCTCTGCAAACCCCTATTTGCGCGGCCGCACTCCATCAGCAACACCATATTGACATCTGAATCTAACCAACTGAGCCTTACTAGATCAAAACAAGAACAAATCCTCATCCACAGATTGGGACTTCGAACAAGGAGCACAACTGTCGAATCGGACTGCTCAGAGCCACCAATGTCTCCCACCTGGATCACCTCTGCAGGATCCTGATACTGCAGAATAAACTTGAGGCGTGCGCCATAGATGCGCTGGAGGGCGTGGAGGGCGAGTTGTTGGGCATAAGGATGAAGGAAACATGAGATTGTGGAAGTCATCACGCTGGATTGGAGGCCAGTGACGACCTTGCCAGATCTTTTTTAGACTGGTGTATCGAATACTAAGGTTTAAACAATGAATTCTTTAAATTCGTTATGCGCTTCTTCACTGGTAATGTCACGGCGCTCATCTAGGATAATGGAATATCCTTCTCATGGGTTCTACATAGGCAGCTATCGACAGGAATAATCAACACGAGGAAGGAAGAGAGAAGGTAACACTGCAGTCATCAACGGACAAGCCTAACAACCCCGCTTCACGTGATAGCCAACCAACATGACCAGGCTGTCACAGGTAAGACATGACCTGATTCCCTGTGTTTGTATGAGTATCCAATATCTATGACTACCTTTTTGCACAAAGGTGAGGCTTGTCAAAATGTCGTGAAGTACCCTTGTACGTTCAATTTCTGCTGACCTGCAATGCCTCTTATCTATTTTCACCAGATATAAATAGGGACTTTTTGGTGATACCTTGAGAGGCAGCTCGAAATAAATTACTCTAGCTATGTATCTATTCCTAACACCCATATTACCCGCTGACGTCATGAAAATAGCCTTTCCTATCTCCAAGGCCTCAAGTCGCGGTACCGTACTCCACGCCCTACCAAGTCCCTTCATGCATGTTTGCCAAAAAAAACATCCATCATTCGCTAAACACCGTGGAGTCCAGATGTAGCAGATGTGACATTAAAGGGATCAGGGAATGGTGGTGGGGCGAAAAAGTGG